>NC_081413.1:289444097-289751050 GCF_030272615.1 Cryptomeria japonica
CTAAACAATTAATTACAAAATTTTGGCATGATAACACTAGAGTTTCATCAAATGTTAGAGATGTTTTAAAGTTAAGGGTGGGATCAAAAATTCGTGATCCTCATCCAAATCATCTTCTTGACATGACTCAAACTGAATTCTTTAAAAAATCTAGTGATGAATCTGTGTTAATGAATTTACGAATTAGTCAAAGATCATTTGAAAAATGCAAACCCTGGTATGTTAAAATCAATAAACAAAGAATATCTTGTTGTTGTAAAACTCATGTCCAGTTTCGTTACTATTATGATGTTTTTCGATATATTCGTTGTATGTTGCATGGTAATGATCTTGTGCAGGATTGTGGTGTTTATGTTCCACCTGAAACTATAAAAGATTTTATTGGAAGTTTATTTTGTAAACCACCTAATGAACAATTATTTCTTTCCAGTTCATGCATTTATGGTCTTTGCAATTTATGTGGGAACTATTCTTCGATAGGTGAATGTTTGCATGAACATGTTTCATCTGAGTTTGGACAAAAAATGGTTGATGTTAGGAGATTTAAAAATATAGAATACCCTCTAAAGGATGGAAAGATGGGGAAACGTTTAGAATTGATTATAGAACAGAATAGTGTGAATGCATTTATTAGTGAGTTTAAAACTCATATTGCTCCAAAATATGTGAAACATTCCCAACATGCCCGATGGCTTGATGGACAGTTTCACATATGCAAGAACACATTTCCAATTGGAACAATAGTATCAGTTGTGGATTTTGCAGAAAATTATACTCTAAAACCACAAGAGGAAACTCAATCACAATACTACAACTCAGTGCAAGTGGCCATATTTGTGCACATTATATATAGACATGACCATGACAGTACAGAAGATAACAAAAATTTTTTGAGGGAGTATCATTTCTATGTTAGTGATAATCGATTACACTCTTCAGAGTTTGTCCAACATTGTTTCGAGGTATTTTATGATAATCTTAAGGAAAGAGAAATTGACATGAAACAACATATGATATGGTCAGATAACTGCACTGGACAATTCAAAAATGCAAGAATGTTTTATTGGCTATGCAAAGTTCACAAGATAACCAATGTCCAACATTTATGGAGTTTTTTTGAAGCGGGACATGGTAAGGGGGAACACGATGGAACCGGTGCCTGTATAAAAAGAGCTCTTGCTAGAGAACAATTGAAATTCGAGGATGCAGTGAAATTCAGAGATGCTCGTGCAGTTGTAGATTGGTGCAATTCAAAGTTGTCAAAAGGATCAACTGAAAACTCTGCAATTCGACGTTTCTTCTGGTTGATAGAGGAAGATAGTATTCCTATTCGGCATGATTGTAATACCATCATTGGACCAGCTAAATGGCATTCGTTTAAGAGTTCTAATTCAAACACATGGACTATATTCACAAGGCAACTTGCTTGCTTTTGTCAGTTTTGTGTTTTTGGAGATTGGGAATTTTGTGAGAATAAAGAATGGGTTGAAGAATGGCAACAAAGATCATTGACACCCATAGATGCAAATGATCCGCATGAAAGAACTGATGAAGATATGGATCAAATGTTTGCATCAAATGACTATGATCGCATTTCAGATCTTATACAACAAGGTAAAATTATTTTTGAAATTTGTTTTGATTTATTAAATAGTACATAAATTTATGAAATCTTACAGTGTATATTTTTGTTTTTATTTCTCATTAAATATTAAAATAAAATTGTTTTGTGCACAGGACATGTCTATGCTATTGTTGCACCAGAGGACAATGAAGAGGGGACAGAGTATTGGTTGGCTCGATGTGTAGAGCCAAAACATAAGCTAACTACTCCTCAAGTAGATGATGATGGTTATGACTATCCAACAGGATCTGTGGTTGTTGTTGGCACTTGGCTACGCAAATATCTAACAAGAAAGAATGGATTGCCTGCATTTGAAGATTATGAATTAGAGAAAAAGATTATACATTACTCACATTTGGTAGTGGCAACTAATATAAAATTGGATAGATATCGTGGCAGGCCTGCTAATAAACAATTATGGACTCTCTCTATGGAAGAGCAAGAGACAATTATAGATGCTTTGCAAAAGAGAGAGGATGCAGATGGTATAATAGAATGAATATCAAGTAAGTTATAATTTGAACCCTTAATCCACCTTCCTTTTAAAAGTCGCGATGCATATTATATATAGTATTTTAAATCATGAATCATAATTACAAAATCTAATCTACTAAAATTTTGTTTCAGGTCTACCACAAGTAGAAGGCATCAATGAAAACAAAGTTATTTGTGCATACTTTATGTTTCATTTTGAATAATTACAAGTAAGTTAAATTTTTGTACCCTTAAGGCAAATCCATTTGTATTTTAAATTCAATGTATTCTGATTATAAAAACTAATCATATGTATTTACTTTTTCTAGGTCTCTCAGAGTAGACTTGGCCTCAATGACTACTATATTGTTTGTGCATACTTTATGTTGTATTTTAAATTCAATGCATCCTGATTATAAAAACTAATCATATGTATTTTTTTTTCTAGGTCTCTGAGAGTAGACTTGCCCTGAATGACTACTATTGTTTGTGCATACTTTATGTTGTATTTTGAGAGATATAAATCCTTATTATTATAATTTAAATAGACTGTTTATTTTATTTTAGATATGTCTTCTTGATTACATTTTGTGTACAATATACATAAATGAGAGACTACTGGTCATGATGTATGCACATGTAGTTTATCTAATCACAAGAACTATTTAAATAAAATTCCAAAAATAAAATTACAAGTCCACATAATGCCTATAAAGTTGTTTAAGCACAACTTCCATAAATAAAATTTCAAGTCCACATAATATATAAAGTATGCGCAAAATTTCAAGTCCACATAATTTCAAGTCAATATATATGATCTAATGTGCACATAATTTCAAGTCCACATAATATCTAATGCGCACAATACACATAAAGTATGCACATAATATATATGATCTAATCCTATTATGAAACTATCCATATATATAAAGTATGTGTGTGCACGTGTAAACAAATATGTAAAGCCCGTAAAATAGTACATATCAGAGCCAAATAAACAATAAAATTTCAAGTCCACATAATCCATATAATATCTAATCCATATATATGTCTAGATGGTAACATGATGTTCACTCCACATAATATCTAATGTGCACAAAATATATAAAGTATGCACAAAATATATATGATCTAATCCTATTATGCAACTATCCATATATATAAAGTATGTGCACGTGTAAACAAATGTGTAAAGTCCATAAAAAAGTACATATCAAAGCCAAATAAATAGTAAAATCTAAGTGCTATCATCAATAACATCTCGTGGTCTCTTGTCCCCAGGACGTGGTCCAGATCCACCTGTCTCATGCTGTACAATAAAAAAATAATATTAAAATATTACTTGAAATTAACTATTAAAAGAATCATTTATCAAATATAGTAGAATTCATAAATTAAGTTACAAACTTACCATATGCTCATCAGATCCTGTAGCAGTATCTCTCTTGTCCCCAGGACGTGGTCCAGATCCACCTGTCTCATGCTGTACAATAAAAAAATAATATTAAAATATTACTTGAAATTAACTATTAAAAGAATCATTTATCAAATATAGTAGAATTCGTAAATTAAGTTACAAACTTACCATATGCTCATCAGATCCTGTAGCAGTATCTCTCTTGTCCCCGGGACGTGGTCCAGATCCACCTGTCTCATGCTGTACAATAAAAAAATAATATTAAAATATTACTTGAAATTAACTATTACTTGAAATTAACTATTAAAAGAATCATTTATCAAATATAGTAGAATTCATAAATTAAGTTACAAACTTACCATATGCTCATCAGATCCTGTAGCAGTATCTCCTCTAGCAGTATCTTGTGCAGTATCAACACCAAATGCAGTGCTAGCTAACTCCTGTACAAGGTCAAATTCAAAGTGTCCAATTAAATCTTAAATTAAGAGTCAAAATAAGATCAAATTAAGTATTACATATTAATACCTCAAAGGATGTCGATGTGCATTCAAATTGGCTCTGATCAAAATTATGAGGATAACCTATCCTAATGGTAGTGCCCACCTGCATACATGCATTTAATGAAATCATATTTAGTGAACATATATATGTGTACTAAATAATTTCAAGTAAAGTTACAATATTGTAAGAGTTCATATTTAAGTTAAGAATTATAAGATACATACCATAGATGGTGTCACAATAGTCAGACCCTCTTCTCGATGTGATGTAGAGGGTCCCTCATGACCTGAATCCTGGAGAAAGAAGCATTCAATGTATCAACATGAAAATTTATATAATATACGACGATAGCATATTAACTTAAAAAGATCTAGTACAATGTCTAGATAGAAATTTATACTATACCCCATAAGGTGTGCCAAGTTGTCTTCCAGTAGATGCAATATTGACTCTAATATTAGGCGTAGTCCTTATCTACATAAACAAAATTTATTTAATGAAGTATTAGATTGTATAAAAAAAGAGATGCACTTAGTTTATACCTATATTTAATGAAGTACATAAAAACATTGACATGTACATGTATATATATCTATACCTGGTCAAGATGAACATCCGAGCAAAGAAAATCCATATAAGATGTCATCATACTATCATCTGCTGCATCATGCTCATCTGGAACTGAAGTAGATCCTGCAGCAGTAGTAGGACCTACACACGTCTCATGACAACTCGAACACATATGTGGCATCCATCGAGGAGCAGATGCCATGTGAGCAGCTTGCTCACTCAGGTTCCCTGTGAGGGAAGTCAAAGCATCTAATGTCGAAATGAATGATGTATTTTGGACATCTGCAGGAATCGATGGAGCAACAAGTGGAACTATGGGTGGATCCGGTAGGGGATTATTACTCCGTGCCCCTAATCGATGCTGTGGCATTCCACGACCAACACCCTGGAATGACTTAATATCAAAATAATTTGGTTTTTGGTTCATTACAAACTCACAGTATAATTTCTTCAAAAAATAAAAAGGGACCTCATAATTACGATGTGGTGGATAATCAAAAACCATCCACCATCTATCCCAAAAGTATCTAGCCATTTCTGGATGCACACACCACCTAATTGAAATTCTTTTCTGGTTAGGTTGCATTGGTTCTCTTGTTTTTGGGTTGGTAAAATATGGACATAAATGAGCTTTGGTTATTTTCAAATATGTGATTTGTCTATAAGTTAAACCATCGGCATAAAAATCATGCAACTCTTGTCGTCGTCTATGAAATTGATCTAATTGAGAATCAACAGATCTAACTGACTCGACAACAGTTTGCATTGATTTTGCAAACTCTACAAGATGGGGTGGCGTGACTTGCTCATTTTGGATAGCAGCAATGTTTTGTTCAATCACTTGTAGGTTTTCATTAATTCGTTCTCTTAAATGAATTTCATCCAATCTAGGGGGTGGTGGTGGTGGTGGTGGAGGAGGAGGAGGAGGAGGGGGTTGTGGTGGGGGATTTTCACCTAATAGTTCATCTATGTCAAAAACATCCATGATGGCAAAGAACTCCTGCATATATAAAGATATACATGAATTATATACAACTCTATGTCAAAGAAGAATCTATTTTACTAAATTAAAAAAAAACATTTATAAATAGTAACATTTCTATGTTGTTGAATGAGATACACATGAAATATATAATATAATATTGAACTTAAAAAAATATACATGTACATACTATTGAATCTTGAAATATAAAATTTGCGCACAAAACTTAATAAAAACTTTCAATGAAACATCATAAATCTATTAGAATTCAATTACGTAGTTTTGAGATAATTGTCATCAATTCATATTACATTGATTAGTCTTCAAACAATCTTAAAAAAAAACTAATCTCCCATGACTATAAATGACATACTTAAAACATATTATATTCTAAGTGGTTGTCATGTAAATACAAAACATCAAAACTTTTGAAGAGTTAAGCATATTTCACCATTAAATTTCTCCCATAATCAAATCTACACAAGATTATAATTTACAAAAGGTCTTCAAAAAATATTATTTCCTATAAATCATTTATTATAAAACTCCGCAATCATTTGTTTTCATATATAATCTTTCTATAAAATTTAAGATATCAATCCATACACAAATTCTCTTACAAAGTTGAATAAGAAATGAAGGATAGAGGATTAAATACTAAGATTGTTTTGAGAGATCAATGGAGTAGATTGATTGAAAGGATTGTGTGCATTAGAAGCTTCCAAGTGGCAACTTAAATGTTTGGTGCACATGAGGAGTTCATGATCCAAGAAAGTTTTGAGGAAAAGGTCTTCTTAGGGGCGTATACACCAAGATGTTGTAAAAAAAGGTAGCCAAATGACCAAAAAAAGATAAACACAAGTGCGTTATTGGGAAATTCATTTAACGCATTTGAGGTCTTTTTTGTAGTGTTTTTTTCTTACACTATACTAGGCTTGTTTACACTATCGTAGGTTCATTAGGACTATCCTAGGTTCATTAGGATTGTCCCAAGTTCATTATTGCTTTCTTAGGCTCATTAGGACTTTCTTAGGTTCATTAAGACTGCCCTACATTCATTAGGATCATTTGAGGCTCATTGGGACTTTCAAAGAAATGTTGCTCTCTCATTAGGCAAGGAGGATATAGACCCTTTAGGTTCTCTCATGTTTTATAGACATTTGATAGGTTTTAAATTCGAAATATTCATTAATGGAGTTAGTCTAGTGTTTCTTGGTTAGTGAGGAGGATCAGTAGATGTACATCATCAAAGTTTACATAAGGGTTGCATTCAAGTCTTGAAATATTCCATCTCTTGTTCAAATATATGTAAGAAGGGGAGAACATTGGATATATTACATCATTAGATAGTTTTAGATTATAATAAAATATAAAATAAATTAATATTTAGATGTTGAATTATAGGTTAGTTAATAGTTAGTAATTAGTAAATTAGTTATTGATTGGGAAGTTGCATTCCCATAGGTTAGTTGGTTCATGTCCAAAAATAAGGACATGATGTAATGTTCAAATCAAGTTGTGATCTAGATTAAATTTAAATATCTTATTTTTCATAATTTAAATTAAGATATTCATCTATAATAATGGTGTAGTCATTGTAATTATAATTTTTCACATAATACATACAACATCAATGCATTAAGCAAAAGAGGACAATTACAAGGATCAACATGTTCATGTAATGAATCACCATGATGACCATATAAGATGATAGATTTTAACTTAACAATTTGAAAGGTTACATAATCCTTGTAAGAAAATAAGGAATGAATGAGAATAGGTTATCATCATTTTCTAATACAAAAGAACTCAGACATTATCACTATATACATAGCCCCAAAAAAACTTATACATCCAAAATGACGTGGAAACAATATTCAAACCTCAAGGAATGTATAATAGAAGAATGAACAATGGAGATAATCAATTTCTCAATCTAGTCCTACAAAAAATTATTTATTTACTCTTGAGACATGAATTATGAAACAAATGGAAAAATAAGTAAAGATAAAATTATAATCTAATAAAATAGGAAAATAATACATCAAGGTACATTCTAATAGTCAACCTTGCTTTAGAATTTTTTTCTTAAAAATGCATCTACTATTTACTATTGGCACTTTCCCCTTTTAAAATATTTCACACCTTACCAAAATTACCCAATGGTCCAAAATGTTATTTTCCGCATGGTTTATGATATTCACCCTTTTCTAGCATGATAGTTTAACTAAGTAGGTGAGAAGTAAAAAAAATGCCAAGATCATCTTATTTTTAACTCCAAATTTTATATTGAAGGTTTCAAAGGGTTCCTCTAAAATAATTTTAATATAATTAACTAATAAAATGTAATTTTTAACCAATAAACCAAGAAAAAGATTATATTTTAAACGCTAGTGAATGTCTAGGCCAATATAAGACAAAATGGTCTAACACTAAGCATGTTGTCACATATTTTCTAAATAAATTATTATAATATGGATATAACCATTGAGTTTTAAAATTAATTAGCCTCAATAAAAAAATCTCAATTTCTATATATTTCATAAATGCATAATTAGATAAATTATTACTTATAAATAAATCAATATGCATTTCTTTCAAAGAAACAAGAAACATACAAATAATAATAAGTTGTGATCTATATATCTAAATATGAAAATAATTCCATTAAAATTTTTACCTAGGTTAAGCATAAAAGTGATAATAAAACATAATCACCATGTTTTATTTCAACCTTAAAAGTAAAAGAACTCTACATATCCTAAAATTAGGACTTAATCACATCAAATAATTCTAATATAACTCAAAATACTCCTTCAACATATAAGATGATCTATGCTAGATGGCCATGTCTTACTTTCATCCCATTTATGGATTTCTTACATAGTAATACAAAAAATAACTTTCATCGAAATTAAGCATCTTTAACCATGAGATTATATATATCCTCAATTGTATATTCAAAATACTTCTTGGGAATTATATTTTTCAAATCTTTCGGATGTATATATAATTAGCACCCCATTTAGAAAACTCATTATCAATCAACATTATAAATCAAGAATATTTTTTATTTTGTATTAATGAATTATATATTTGGCATATTAGCTTCCTTTATGAACCTATGTAAACCAAACTCCAATTTTAGTAACTTATCTAGTTTTGCTCTAAAATTGTGTCCATAATTGATCCTTTTATACCATCACATGACATAATAGGACCTTTATGCCATGACATGGCATAAACCTAAGCCTAAACTTTCATATCTAAAATTTGAAAAACTTAATGTTAATTACTTTTAAGGTTATACTAATTTAGTGGTAACTTTTGTATTGCCTAATGAGGATTAAGAACAATTTAGGTACATATGTTCGGTTTTATTTCAATTTCATTTTCGAACATTTTTGTTTTTGTTTCCATTTCATTTTTGGTTTTTTGTTTGTGTCGATTTCATTTTCGAACATTTTTGTTTTTGTTTCCATTTCATTTTCGGTTTTTTGTTTGTGTCGATTTCATTTTCGAACGTTTTTGTTTTTGTTCCCATTTCATTTTCGGTTTTTTGTTTGTGTCGATTTCATTTTGTTAATTATCTAGGTTTGGTTTTGGTTTCTAAATTTGTTGATTACGGTTTAGGGTTAACTGTTCAAAAATATTTTACATCAAAATCAAGAATTTACAAATATAAAAAATAATTTATTTATATGCTACTATTAAAAAAAACTAAAATAATAAAAAAAAAACTAAATAATACACAAAAAAAAGAGAAAAATACACAAGAAAATTATGAAATGTAAAAATAGATGACAGAATGTGTACCTGGGATAGTGGTGGAGGCTTGAAGTGGAAACCACAGCACGGGGGCTCGTTTTCGATATCCTTTTGTGTAACAGTAAAAATGAAAAATTATCCAAAAAAAAGGGTAAAAATAGCTTTTCAAAACGGGCCCCCGTTTTTTAAAAACGGGCCCCCGTTTTGTTTACAAACGGGGGCCTGTTTTTTAAAAAACGGGGGCCCGTTTTATTTGGCTTCGGCACCCCGTGACCTTTCGGCTCGGGAGGCCGAACCATTAACGGGCCCCCGTTTTTTAAAAACGGGGGCCTGTTTTGCGGAGCGCATTTTCCAACGCGTAGACTTCCGCGAATTTGTGACTCATTAGCTTGCACATACCCATGTGGATGACTTACTAGCTAAATCCTTCACTAGAGCAGAACATCTTGGCATCCTAACAAAATTTTTTAATCGATTGGAGCAATTCCAAGTCAGGCTTAACCCTAAGAAGTGTGTCTTTGGGGTTACATCAAGCAAGTTACTAGGCTACATAGTCTCAGCTAAGGGTATTGAAGTTGATCCAACAAAGGTACAAGCCATTATGGAAATGCCACCACCACAGAATATCAGTCAACTCAGATCTCTACAGGGATGACTTCAATCAATCCGACAATTCGTCGCTCAGCTAGCAGATAAAAGTCTACCATTTAACCATTTGCTACACAAAAATGTACCATTCAAATGGGAGGCTAAGTGTGCAGAATCTTTTTATCAAATCAAACAGTACCTGATGAATCCACCAGTTCTAGTACCACCAGTTGCCGGAAAGCCACTTATTCTATATATCTCAACAACAGATATTTCACTGGGGGCATTATTGGCACAAGAAGATCAACAAGGAAAGGAATGCGCCATATACTACATCAGTAGAACATTGAATGGCTATGAGCTCAACTATACATTTATTGAAAAGGCTTGCCTAACAGTGGTCTTTGCATCTCAGAAGTTCCAACATTACATGCTAGCACACACCATCAAGCTAGTTGCGAAAATTGATCCTCTCAAATATCTACTCAGCAAGGCAGCTCTTACAGGCCGATTGGCTAAATGGGTCATGATTCTCAGTGAATTCAACATCCATACACAGAAAGATGAGCCATCAAAGGACAAGCAATTGCAGATCAGTTGGCTGAAGCACCACTCCCAGGCAACCACACCATGGAGATCGAATTTCCAGACAGGGACGTTCTTGCTCTTTCTACTAAACAATGGACCCTATACTTTGATGGATCCTATACTCAACATGGTTCAGGGGCAGGCATTCTGTTCATCACTCCTGAAGGACACACTATACCAAGATCATACAGTCTTATGTTTCCATGCACAAATAATGTAGCTGAATATGAGGCACTGGTCATAGGCATCAAAATGGCCGTAGAATGGAAAATCACAGAGTTAAAAGTCAATGGCAACTCACAACTGGTCATTAATCAAATCAATAACAACTATCAGACAAAGGACGACAAGCTACTACCCTACAAACGAATGGTGGATGACTTCAAACAGTATTTTGTGCACATCACCTTTGAGCAAATACCAAGGTTGAACAACAAAGCAGCCGATGCAATGGCTACAATCGCTTCGCTACTACAAATTCCTAAGCAACATAGTCGTTATGAGTTCCTGGTAGAGCAACTGTTCTCCCCTGCCTATGACCACTCTGAATCCCATGTTATCTATGCCTTGACTGGTTTAGATTCTCCGTTATATGGACCAATATACGACTACCTCAAGCATAATATCTTACCCATTGACCAATCCCGTAACCAAAAACGTAACTTTATCTGACAAGCTACCCGTTATACCCTTACCGCTGATACTTTATATCGTCGAGGTCTCGATGGTACTCTTCTTCGTTGTCTTGATCGTAATGATTCCGATTTGGCTTTACACGAGCTTCATGAAGGTATTTGTGGCACACATTCAAGTGGCACTACTCTTTCTAAAAAGCTTCTAAGGATGGGATACTACTGGCCTACAATGGAGAAAGACTCATATCATTTCGCCAAGAAATGTCCTAAATGCCAAATTCATGGTAATCTAATACATGCACCAGCACAGGAACTGCAACCCTTTACAACATCATGGCCCTTTTGCTAGTGGGGACTGGACCTAGTTGGCAAAATTCATTCGTCATCTTCAAATGGACACAAGTTCATTATAACAGCAACATAATACTTTACCAAATGGATAGAAGCAGTTCCCATGACCACGGTGACCGGGAAACAAATTGCCTCTTTTATCCTAAATTATCTGATCTGCAGATATGGTATTCCAAGTTCAATCATCACAGATAATGGACGGCCCTTCAAAAATCAAGATGTCCAAGAACTATGTGAAAAATTCAAAATCTAACATAGGTTCTCTACACCATATTACCCATAGGGAAATGGTCAAGCGGAAGCATCTAACAAGACAATACTGAAAATCCTCAAGAAAACAGTGAATGATGCAGGCAAAGATTGACATGTACAACTCAATCCAGCACTTTGGGCATACAGGACCAGCATCCGCACACCTACAGGAGCAACACCATACTCATTGGTATATGGATCAGAGGCTATTTTACCCCTGGAGGTAGAGATCCCATCTCTTAGAGTCTCTTTGAAAGGCTTAATCCCAGGTGAAGAGTATCGAGTTAATCATCTACAAGAACTTGAGCTATTAGATGAAAGATGCCAACGTGCTTATACTCATCCCAAAGCATATCAGCAACACATGTGCAGGAGCTACAATCACAAGGTCATTCCCCGCAACTTCAAGGTTGGTGACCTAGTCCTCAAAGAAAATCCAAGAAATCAGCAAGATCGAGAAAAGAAAGGGAAATTTGAACCTAACTGGTTGGGTCCTTATGTTATCATATTCGTTTATGGATCAGGTGCTTATTAGCTAACAAATTCTGAAGGAGATGTGCTCGATGAACCAACTAACAACATCCATCTGAAAAGGTACTATACTTAAAGTAGCCTAGTGCACGAAAAAAGCCCAAAACAAACAAAAAAATAAAAAAAAATCCAGAAAAAGCAAAAAAAGCAAAGTACAATAAAAACAAAGGGGGAAAACCTGGTAAACAGGCGCCCTTGCGAAAGAACGACTCCTCTATCTATTTTAATATCATGTTGTCCATACAAAACACTATCGGCCATTGCCTGACACTTAGCAAATATCCATTCAGGACATACTTAGCGTAGTCACTATCCTGATTTGTCTATAAATATCCTCCTACCACTAAAACACCATGGCTTGGAATCACTGTATATATTCACATCAAGAGGCACACTCTGCTAGGGGCATGTCAATAGTATTGCAAACACTCAAGACATCAAGACTAGATGCAAAACTCAACAACATGACATCCAACAAACAACACTACGCTTCATCGCAAAAACCAAAACAAAGACAATTCACACAAATATCAAGGATGGATGATTTTCTGAAGTACTGAATGTTGCACTATAGCATAAAATCTTAACTAGTTTTGCATTTTGAACTTTGTGCATTATTGGATTCTCTTCCTTGTCTCACTAAATGCTTCACAACTAGAGATCGTGGGGAACTTCCAATGTTTTCTTAGTCTTCTATCTGGGAGGCGATCACTTGTACTGTGTGAATACATGTCTTGAGACGTGATACGTCCAATATCACTGAAGGCTTGATTCCACTTCATGCATACAAATGATCAAATCTTGTCTGTTTACGCAATACGCACTCAGGTCATCTTGGTTCAATTATACCTTGACGCTTGTGCTATCTTGCAAAATCAAATATCATGTAAATTTTTCTCAGGTCATTATGGTTCAATTATACCATTATGATTGTATAAATTTTCAACATATCCTAAACAAATCAATGCTCAGTGATGATATTTACAAAGAAAGCAAAAATATGGTTATATCGGATGGCAAATACAGAATGAGGGATGCTCCAAAAACAATTAGTTGCATATCATTTTACAATTAGTTGCATATCATCTTACAACTAGTTGCATATCATTTTACAATTAGTTGCACATCATTTTACAATTAGTTGCATACACATCATTCCATATCATTTAACATCATTTACATATCACGATACATTTAGTAGCATAAATAAAACATACATCTCATTTTCCTACATCATACATCTTACATCATATATTTAAGCATTACATCATCACATAAAATAAATGCATCCATATCAACACATCACATGATCAAAAATGGTGCCGTATATATATATATATATATATATATATATATATATATCTCAAAACTGATCAAAATGTACAAAATGTGTCCAAACACTGTGTCCAGTACAACAAATAACAAACTGCTCAAAAATACAACAGAGACCCTGTCTCTCAAGTATGACTATCTCCTGACGGAGATGGTCTCGCTCCAGATGCACTCGCCCCTGGATCTCCAGGAGGGTCCTGTCTCGGTGGCCCCATCACATCTCGGCTCTCAGATCATGTCCCAGTGGCTCGAGATCGACTAGATCTCGATTGTGCAAAACTCTCCACTCGCCGCTCCCTGGGTACTGCATCCTCATAATGCAGCCTATAATACTCTACCTCCTGCACTCTCCGCGTCAGCTCTCTAAGGGTGTCTCTCATCGGACCACCCACCGCTGCTCTCTGCACACTCGCCAACGCCTCCTCCGCTCGTCCTCGCCGCTCTATCTCAGTATCTCTCTCAGTGGTCAACTGAGAAATTTGCCACTGATAGGTCAAAATTTGCGCCTGTAGCTGCTGAACGGTAATCTGCAAGGTCCGAATCTATGCATCCTCCACATGACATGGCACTCGAACCCGCAGCAGTACCTGTGCTGGAGGAACCCCTCCCACTCGCCCTGTCCTCGGTGCTAGAGGTGGGAGTACATCTGCCCTCCTCCTCTGTGCTGGTCTCCTTAGCTCCTCCTCACCCCCCACTGCAGCCAGCACCTCCCCCACTCTCCCCTCTCTCCCGGCTCTGATAGCCAATCCACCTCTCCCTCTCTCTATCCTCCCCTACCGCACTACTCTCTCCACACCTCTCCCTCCCTGCCTCCCTCTGGCTCCTCTACCTCCATCATCTCCATCATCGCCATCATCTCCCCCATCCCCCTCCTCATTTGAGTCAAAAGTTGGCCTCATCTCCTCTGGATCCGAGATCCTAGCCACCGCCCACGCAGCAAACAAACGGACGAACTCATCTGTCATGCCCGCATCCTGGATCTCAGGGGCATAATCCCAAATCTGCCTAGCCAACCCCACAAACTCCTCAATCGCCACCGCACTATCAATAGTCGGCCCCCAATCGGCCACATCCTGCTGCCTCCATGCATACAAACATACTCCCTGTGGAACACCCTACTGGTGCTCGAACTGCCTCAAAACTTAGGTCACCACAAAACTCTCAATGACGAACGGGGTCCTCCCAATCAGATACCTTGTCATAAATACAAAGGGCATCTCCAGCCCATCCTCCGCCCATACCTCGCAACCTGTATACGGTCTCCAGGTAACCATATCTATATCGTCAAAAACCCTCCTCCAATGCTCTAGTTTGCCCAGCTTACGCTGGACAACTAGGCCTCTATATCCGCAGGCATATGCTACACCTACGGGCCTGTCTCTATCTGCCAGTGGCCTCGCTGCTGGAATGTGCTCCCAGCACCATACCTGTAATAGGGTCACTCCCGCTGACAAGCTACCATAACCGAGGTATACTACCTCATGTAAACTCCTGTATAAGTGAGCCAGCATCGCTGACCCCCATGCAAACCTCCTGCCCTATGTAACCATCTCCTCCAAAACCAGTCCCCATCCCACTGAGAATCCCTTTGACCTGCAATCAGGACAAAGGAATCACCCAATGAATCCTGCCAATACAGATGGCAGCGGTGCATAACCCAAATCCAAAAACTCCTGCCAGGGGATCTCGTAGCCACAAACTGTGTCATCCTGAAATATCCGGCGCAGTGCCTCTGTGCCACCCTCCTCTGACTGCTCATAAGGAAGTAGTGCCCCTACTACAGGAATCCGCAAAATCTGGTAGCAATCCTCCGATGTCACTGTCATCTCTCCAGTGGCAAAATGAAAGGTGTTCGTGTCGCTATGCCACCTCTCTGCCAACGCTGTCAAAAGCCCCCAGTTCACAGTGAACCGAGGCATATCCAAAAGAGAGGTCAATCCACATCTCTCTATAATGTCCAAATTTGCTTGTGACAATCGTGGTATCAACGTCCATGGTCTCGAGAATCTCTCCCTCGACTGTACAACACCCAATCGCTCCTGTCAACAAACACAACATATCCAACATCAGTTTCCACATCAAAACAAAGATATCAAAATACAATTTACATCAACAACATGAAACAATTTGTTCATCTATATCAAAGTTCAATATCCTATCATTTCATATCAACTTGTAAAACAACTCAAGTTCTCAAAAACCATATCAAAACTTGTAAAACAACTCAAGTCTCCACAATCACATAAACTTGTAAAACAACTCAAGTTTCCCACCCATATCAGCTTGTAAAACAACTCAAGTTTCCAACCCATATCGGCTTGTAACACAACTCAGGCTTTCACATACATTGAACTTGAAACAGAACACGCAACTACATCATATTTTGATCAAAACAACAGATTGATATCTATATATAACTTGAAAACTCGCAAATCAAAATAAGTTATACAAACACTCATATTGGGTAAATTCATCAAAACACGACAGGCAAACAACACAAATTTTCAATTCGGCCAAAATTGCAAAAAAATTTCGATGCGCTAAAACAGATCTTAAATGCGCTAAAACACCCCATGCACTAGGCTGTCTCTCCTACGCGCTAATCTATTTGTCCTATGCGCTAGACTCTGTCTACGCGCTATTCTTTTCCCCCTTTGTGCTACCTAACCCATCCTATGCGCTAGACTCTGTCTACGCGCTAATCTATCCCTCCTAGGTGCTACCCGTTTAGCCCTATGCGCTAGGTTAGCCCTACACGCTAAACCCCCTTCCCTATGCGACCCTCTACGGCCCCTATGCGCTAGGTCACACCTACGCGCTACCCTGTTGACGCGATGCGCTACCCAATACTTTACATGCGTTATTATCCATGCACGCACTAACCTAAATGTTTTATGCGCTAGCCTACAGTTTTCGGGCGTAACCCCTGCATTTGAACTTGATGCGCTACTTCACACTTCATATGCGCTACTGTGGACCCTAGACGCGCTAAAACGAAACACCCGAACTTTGAAATTCAAAAAGTGACTAAAAATGACAAAACAAAAAATCAAAAAGGGGTCAAAAACGTTGACTTACTGGTGGTCCACGCGCTACAGGTCTCCGGTACCTCCGAACGCGCTCGAAACGGTGTCTGTGATAGGGAATAGGCATTTTCTCTCCAGAGCCAATTCTCTTTCTTCAAAATCAACAAAGCACAAATGAACCTAAATCAAGCCCTTTTCCCCTTTTATAGGAGGAAAATGAAATTAGGATTAGTCGACTGGCCCTGTAATATGGTTGCGGTCTCCCCTATACCAAAACAGTTGTAACTTATTGGGAGATGAATCAATCTGCACACTTTTTACATGCACGAAATCATACACATCATACGAATTTCATCAAATTAAATCAAAAATTTTCAAAATTGATTCATCTCCCGAGGGGGCATCACACATCAAATCGAATCTGGGGCACGACTGGCAAATCAAAAGAGCGACACAAAAATTGCATTTGATCATAAATCATGATAAAGCATCATTTTCTTTGAAATAACATGTGCACACACGTCACTTCAAAGAGGGGCAAAATGTAGACGTATAAAAATGACCATATTCCTAAATGAATATTTTATGTTCATTTCTCTATTTGATTAAATCCAATTTAATTAAATTATCCACATTCCTCTATTTAATTAAATAAATTATTCAATTTATTTAAATTAAATTCACTATACCATTTAATGAATAAATCATTTTATTCAATTAAATCCCCCTATCCACTTTTAATTAAATTCAAATTTAATTAAATAGTTATCCCAAAATTGAATAAATCTAATTTATTTAATTTCCCCAAATTGCAACCAAATTGAATAAAATCATTTAATTCAATTTAAATCCTATTATCCCCCCATCCACTTGCAAAATCCCAAACCCATTTCCAATCCCTTCTAGAATCTTCTAATCGCTTCTAATTAACCTAACCCCTCCTCTAAACTTTGTCACATCCCTAAGCAAAGGGAAGTCACTTCTCAAAGCCTCAAAGTCTTTGATAACCATTAAAGGCTTTCAACCTTCAACCACTAAATGTCTCAAAGTCTTTGATAACCTTTGAAAGCTTCCAACCTTCAACCACTTAATCCCTAAAGTCTCCAATAACCATTAAAGGTTAATTCAAACCCTCCCACATGGTTAAAACATTTGTTTTGACTCAACCTCTATCCAACCCAAGGGTCTCATCAGGCCATTAATGCTTTGACCATGATTATCTCTTAATCATTTGCACAAAGGTTTATCCTTGGATTAACTCTTAATCAAGTGGGTAAGCCTAACTTAGACTTGACCCTTAGCCTTTAGATAACCATGAGGTCTTCTCAGGCCTTTAATGCCTCCAACCTCTTCTCTCAACCCAACCCTATGTTGACACTTGTCACCATTTCATTGGTGCCAATTGTGCACATGGATCCCCAACTTTCAAACTCAACCCTTGATTAAACCATTCAATCTTGACCATCCATTGCCCTGTTTATGCTATAAATAGAGCTCTCATTCCTCCATTCTAAACGATCATCTTTCAAATTTGAAGCATTATACTTATTCTCAAATACTTTCAAGCTTTTTCATATCATCTTTATGCTCCTCATTTAGCCTCTTTTAGATCAGGAATTAGACTAAATATGCATGTTTAGATTACTTTCTTTATCATTTTAGTTCAATCATAGACTAAATATACCATGTTAGGATAGTATTCATACTAACCTCGTCATCTTATCATCTAGTTTATTGCATTTTTAATATCATACATAGCTTAACATCTATTTCATACTAAATTTAGCAAAAGCATCTCTCATTCTCATATTTGCCATCCCTAAACCATTTTGCTCAGTGATCTGAGAGCAAAAACGTTGGTTTGAGGGACATTGTGAGATAGAGAACCATGGGACCCTCCTTGGGAAGCTGAGTAACACTACGTTACTCCATAGCTTGCACCAAGAAGTCCTGTGTGTGTGTGTGGACTAGTATTTAACTAAATTTTCACATATTAAGTTTTATTCGCCCACTTTTCCCGCATACACTATCCATAATTGATTTCCACGATAATCCAATTCAAGATGCACATCCTTGTCATGTTTCAGAAATACAAGACCCAATGCCACCATGCACTTTTTTGCCATTACCTGTTTTAGAGGACCCCATTCAAAGTCCCTCTTCCTCATGTTCAAGCATTGATTCCTTGTCAGAATCCATCACAAATGTTCAAAGTGCATCCCCTTCGTGCCAAAGCATTAATCCCTTGTTAGAATCCCTCATGCATATCCAAATTCCAACCCCATGTCAAGAGGATAATTTAGAGCATAAAGAAACGTGTCCTAAGGAAAATCAAGATCAAGATCCCGAAGCCTTATCTTCCCATCCAATTGTTGACCAAGACTCCATGTTCCCAAACACTCACAATGATTCCCATATTCTTGTCCATCCTATCCAAAGTCCTATTGACACTCCATTCCCCGAGCAAGATCAAGATATCCCAGTTCATCTAATCCCAAACGATCCCCTTCCATTTCATGAAAACAATGTCCTTTCAAATCCCATTCACATTCCACTTCATAAGAAAGATAAAGATATCCCTTCCATCCTTTCCGATGATCCCGTTGAAAGTCAAGAGCAAAGTACCTTTAAAGAGGAATCCAATGATTTTCCTCCTTGTCAAGATCAAAGTATCCTTCAAAGTTCATTTCCAACACAAGACCCTATCATTCCTTCAGATCCTCCATAAGATCCACTTGTTCCTCCATCTCCACATCCTAATCCAGCATATCCACTCCAAGATCGCATTTCTTTTGATGATCCCATTATTTCTCCCATTCCATCTCTTGAAGAGCCTGTCATTGAACCATGTCCACTACACAATCCTAGTCCCCCTCATGATCCTAATCCCCTTCATGATTGTAACGTGTCAGTGCAAGATGTTTATGAACCCTCAACATGCAAAATGGGTTCTTCCACTTTGGTGCAATCCGATCCACTTCAAGATCTCATTATTTCTCTCATATCATATCCACCTCATAATGGACTCGCGTCTTCTTCTCAAAGCAAAGAGTATCCTACAAGTCAAGATATTCATAAAGGCAAAGGAGTAGATCTCCATAAGAAAGAATCCCTTCATATCAAAGAAGATCTTAAGGGTCATGTCTACACAACTCACTCTCAAGACGTTGGTATCCCTCCATCACAATCCAAACATATCCCTTCCCCATCATACCTTCCATCCATCTTAGGTCCTTATATCCCTTCGTCCTCTATGCAAGGTCAGCAAAGGCACACATCCTTGAGTAAATTTCATCCATCCAAAAGAACCCCATTTCATTCATTTCCATCCATGCATTCCTTTCCTCCTCCAAGCAATTTGAATGCCAAGTATAAAAGTCATAAGTCTAAAAATCCACATGTATTCAAGGATCAACATGTCCAATATAATCGACATGTCAAAACAAAGAACAATATGATCTATAAAGAAAAAGAAATATCCAAAAGGTCACAAAGGCCCATTGAGCAAAGTAAAGCAAAGTCAAAATATATATGGGTTCCTAAATCCCTTGTGCAAGCAATGCACTCCAAGGAACCACAAAAGCATGAAAAATCAAAAACCATGTGGATCCCTA
Organism: Cryptomeria japonica; assembly: GCF_030272615.1. Taxonomy (NCBI): domain Eukaryota; kingdom Viridiplantae; phylum Streptophyta; class Pinopsida; order Cupressales; family Cupressaceae; genus Cryptomeria; species Cryptomeria japonica. The sequence goes on from NC_081413.1 coordinate 289,464,354, forward strand.
AGCGGCTCCTTGAAGCACAAAAGCCTAAAGAAACATCCAACTTGGCATCCAAAATTGCTATTCCTCCATCCAAACCTCTCAAATTTGTCCCTCCATCACCTTCTTCATCCATTTTGGGCCCTTATGTCCCAAAATCCATAGCCTTTCCTTTGTCAAAATTTCAATATCCAAAATACATTTTTCCTCCATCAGTCCATCACCCCTCAAGGTGTGTGCCAATGTTGATCTTGCCTTCATTTCCACCCACTAAAGCACAGTTCTTCCAATACCCTATCCATTATCCAGTTCTTATTTTCCATCCTTCGATCCCTTTGATCCATCCTTTACATAAATCCTTTCCTTAGTTTCATATTATTTTCCATATCCTTATCCTACCAACGTCTTTGAGCATACTTATAAAGGTCATGGTCCATTTTTTTCAAGGTTACTATCCAAACAAAAAGATGCTTGAATCCTTCTTCCATCCCCTATCATGTGTCCATCTTCTCTTGAAAAAGTAAAAAAAAATAAAAAATAAAAAATTGAAAAAAAAAGAAAAAAAAAAAGAAAGAAAAAAGTAAAGCAAAAATAATTCGTCCACTGGTGAAAACCTGGCAAACAGGCGCCTTGGGCAAGTACCATGATGAAAACCTGGCAAACAGGCATCATGCATAATCTATGAGCTTCTTGCACACCACACTTGGGGGCAAGTCTCCTCCTTCATATCCTATTGCCCTTCATTATCCTATCCTACCATGTCATTACCCTTCATATCCTATTGTCCCTCATGTCCATTTCCCTTTCCACCTTTGATCTTGACAAGGCTGACGATCGTCATGAGCATCATGCATCTTGTTTGCAGCTTTTAGTCTATCATAGCTTTGGTCATTTATCCATTTGCTTATTATAACCTTTCATCCATATTCCCTAGCTTATTGCAACTTTCTGCCACTATCCCTTAGCCTACCCCGACCTTCAGTCCATGTCCCTTATCCATTCTTGGTCTTGCTTATCCTATCCATATTTTATCACTATCCATACACTCTTTTTCATTCCTTGATCTTTATCTGACATAAGGACGCAAAATTTAAACATGGTTTCAAACACCTCTTGACATGTCCCTCATGCCATGTTCCTGCTTTACATTGTCATATCCAGTCTCTTGTCCCATCACACCATAGCCCTTGGAAATTGCATCCGTATTGTCTCCACGATAAAAGGCCTTTGTCTTCCCTCTATCCACCATCATTTCAGCAAGCCTATTTATTCACCTATCATATTCCTTTCCTTGCTAGACACTCGGGGCAAAATCTCTTAAAAATTGCAAAATGTCCTGAAAACAATCTCTTAAAAATTGAAAAATGTCTTGAAAAAATCCTAAAAAATTGAAAAATGTCCTGAAATAATCCAAAAAAATCAAATAATGTCCTAAAAAAAAAAATCTCTTAAAAAAATTGAAAAATGTCCTGAAAAAATCCCTAAAAAGTCATATAAAGTCCTGAAAAAATGAACAAATTTTTTTCAAAACATTAAAATCCAAAAACAAGCATTTTGCAATAAATGATCCCCCTGTGCATAGACAGATCACTGAGCATACATCCAATGACACACAATCAAACATTGTGCTTTAATGAAATCACACTTAAACAGATGAACTTTTTCACTCAAACCAGGCATTCAAACTGAACAACATTGTCATATCAATCACCCTCAAAATCATTTGTCCTTGTCTCTACTATCATGGGTCTTATACAAGGTGTGGTATACTCGAAACCAGACTATGTCCTGTCTTAGACGGGGTACCGCATGTCCTGAAACCAGACAACATGATTGTCCTATCAACGCTTTCAACTTTTGACGATGAAGATCAAGATGTTTTGTTTGATTTGTTGGAATTTGTGCATCTTATCTTTTTATTGATTTATCTTTGGCTTCGGTCATGTTCCTATGTTGCTCGATGATGTCACTGAGTGATTTAGAGTGACCAGGATGGTTCATGGTTCCTTTCTTTTTTGTTGTGATTGTTGTTTGTCTACGATGTGTGTGTCTTACGCAAAGGGATTGCATTATCGCTCTGGCCTTCATTGCCATGTTGCGCCACATCCATTTTGCCATATCAAATAAAGGTTCTCACCTACTTATGTGCATATGTGAAAGAAAGTTTTTCTTCATCTCTAACTGTCCTCTGTCTAATTTCTTCTTACTAACATTTCTTCCGTCAATCTTGGCGATCTGTTCGAACCTATCATTTTCTGTCATTCTTATCGATCAATTGGCCTCTTTTCTGGATGTTTCCGGCCAATTCCTCGAGGGGGCATGCATATGTCATTATTATTGTCTGGGGCATTTTCATTATTGTTCTTTGAAACAACGCTTAAAATCGCATTGTCTCAAAGAGGGGCAAAATGTAGACACCTAAAAATGGTCAACGCTTGTGGAGTCATACTTTAACATTGGCGCATTGCCTCATTTTAGAGTTTTTGCATTGCATTAACATTTCTCCTATGTTACGCACTTAGTCTTTATCATTTGTGAGCATCGAGTCTTTCTTCTACATTCTTCATTTGTCTCGCTTTCGAATTTGGTCTTGCCGATAACAATCTTTAATCATGATTTTGGTCGATCTTGTCAATCTCTTATCAACTTGTCAATCTCGTCGTTTTACGATCGATTTGTCATCGATCCTTGTCCTCTTCAATCATGTTAATTTGGATCAATTTGTCATTGTTCCTCGGCGCATTTATCAATCAAATCATTTATCAATTCAAAATCATGATCGAATCAATATCAACGATCCTTTGTCAAGACCTAATTGTCGTCCTTGTATTTCTAATTCATCTTCCAAGGTTTTATGATTTATTCATTTAATCTTGTTTGGCATTTTCCCTCTAGGTTAAATAATTTATTTATTTATCCTAAGTCTTCTTGTCACAATTAAATGTTTATTTAATTGGCTAATTAATTTCCTCCTATTTTTGTAAATTAATTAATGAATGAGAAATTATTAATTAATTTACCTAATTTGCATCAATTCCTAATTTCCAAGTCATCATTTCTAACCTAATTTTCTAATTTCTCCTAAATTCCTAAATGTCTATTTCTATTTCAAATTCATGTCATAAATCCTTACATAGCAATTTGTCATAAATTGTCATAAACTGTCATAAATCCTTGCATAGCAATTTGTCATACACATGTCATAATTTTGCTATTCTTGATTTGAATTTCTATTCGAATCAATTTCATGCTAATCTTGTCTTTTTCTCCAATTTCTCTATAAATTGGATGAATTTCTTCAATCAAATCCCTTGATTCTTGATTCCTAATTCCCTAATCAGACTATTGAATTTCTAATCACTTCGTCAAATCATGCTTCTAGTATTCTTGTGTCAATGTCAATCTTGCTTTCTCAATTAGGTGTATGCACTTGAAGGTGAGATCTACAACAAAACTATTTGGAGAAGAAAGAAGAACAATGGAGCCGCATGAAGGGAACATTTGGTTTGCATAATCTTTTACATGTTTTATCTTTATGTCTCTATCGAGTGTTGTTTAGGATAGATCATTGCAATTTGCTTTCGTGATTGAGCTAATGAATAATATGTTTATAATGCTTGTGATGATTTCCTATTTCCTAACGTACAATTATAATGCAAATAATAGTGTTCATGTCAATTCGATCCATTGGTAGAGTTGAAATTTGATTGAATGAATTAAATGCATTGGACAAAATAATATAATCACCTTGTGACTCACTTTTGTTAGATCACCAATGCCACTCTTATTGGCCCTAACTTTATGTTGAAATCAACAATTTTATTTTATTTTTAGGCAATCACCTAGTTAATTATAAGTGTAAATATCTACTCGTCTACATATAAATTGAAACATACAAGAAAAAGTTAAAACCATACTAATGTGATGCCACCTCTATTATGACCCTGTTAGCCTAGTTCTATGTTTCATTTGTACATACATGCTTTAATATGATCTAATCGAGTGTTTACATTTTTAAGGTGTACTTTATGATGCTTCCATAGACATGGTGTTGTAAGATTGATCAGATTTGTACAGTGAGCTCTTGAATATTAAGATGCTTGAGCATGGAGCAGTTGTATTAAAGTTATGCTACATTGTGATGTTGAAGATTCTAGTTAGATGAGTTGAGGTTGATGTGATTTATGTCTATGTGCTACTTTTCTTCTTCCACAACCTATGTGATATGATGTTCAATGTCTGTAATTATGTTATAAATTAATGTTGTCATTTATATTGTATATCATACATGATTGTCAACTTATTGATGAGAGGTTACCATCTATTTTTATATGCTTGATCTAGTGATAACTTTAATAACCCGCCCCCCCTCAAAAAAGATATTAAAGCTTGGCGGATTTTTATTTATTTTGGATAAAAATAATAATTTTAGTTGGTGAATCTTTCATTTTTTAAAAGAAAAATATTAATTTTACTAGCGAATGTTTTGGTAGAAAATCTTGGCGAATCTTATAAAATAATACGAGTATGTATTGATTACTACTGAAAATAATTTTAATTAATAAATAAATTCTTATAGAAAAGTAGAGGCCTAAGGTGGAAATCATTAATGAGTTTAAAGGGTAGACACTACTTTATTTAGTTATTTCCATTAATTTAAATTAATCTAATAGCCCTCTTTATATTTTGTTAGATAAAATGAGCTTAAAATTTGTAACACTCATGGGGACCAAAATTGTTTTTATACCACTGATTTCCATTGAGGTCAACAATTAAAAACCAACTCAGCCCCCATGGGCATTACAACTTGTAAGTACAATTTACCTCATGGATTGCAATGATGATCATTAGATTATATTTTGAATTAACGATGGCAACTAAAATTGCTGATAAAACCCTAATGTAACTAATAAATATGATGTATTATTGGTGAATTAATTTTATTTTTTATATTGAATTATAAAATTTTAGTGAATCTTTGAGTTCAAAAATTCAATAAATTAAACTATTTAGTGATTAAAAGAAGACTAAAATAAAATTTTGTGAAAATGTGGCAATTTAGGTCACCTTAAAACTTGAATTATTAGCCAAATTTTGAAAAATAGCCAATTGGTGAATATTAGCCACTAAAAAGTTCATTGGCTTGATCTTGTTGCTCAATTAAGGTTGTGATGTTATAATGATTACTCTAGATGTTTTAGAGATATGTGGGAGATATTGTTTAGTTACTTCTAATGATGATGTGTAGTATCTAATGATTATGTTTCATGATGCAATTCCCTATGGTCAAGATGTATGATGATTAGTAATGTAATATAGTTATTAATCCTTAGATGTAGTGCAATTGATGTTTATTATTTTTCAAGTACATATTGTCATTTCATTTATGATCCATGGATACATTACTGTTGTCAATTACATGTGTGCAAGTACATGCCAATGGGCAATTGGGGTTGAGCTCTCACTCCTTAACGTGATTTCTTAGTGCGGTTGATCCTCTATCATATGGAGGAGATTGGATCATATGTTAATGTTGTATCTGTGATCTTGAGTATGATTGTGGTATTGTGTTCATATGTGTAATGTTGTTTTTAGTTTTTAACTCTAAAAGTGTTAAGCTCTTGCACATGACATCTTGTGAAAATAATTCATCTTTATAATTTGTGTTTCTAGGCCTTTATTTGATCCACTAAGCCTTTTGGGTAAAGAAATGTAAGTCCCTTAGGGTATAGTATGTTAGGGTTTAGGCAAATCTAGGGCAAATACAAATTAACAATTATATAGAAATACATGCACAAAAGATGAAGGAAAAATGCATAACATAGAGATTTAACATGGTTCACCCAAGATGGGCTACATCCACAGAACATAGTTGTCCAATATTTTCTTATTATCTAGTAAATTAGTACAACACCATTACAATGCCTTTTTTCATTCCAACCACTTACAACAAGCAATTTTTAAAGCAACACTCAAAGTCGATTATTAGGTTTTTTTTAATGTTGGTTTTTTTTTCCAACAAAAATGGCAAATTTTTTTTCCTCAAGGGCTGCTCCCCCAAACCCCTGCTTTCTCGAGGGTTGTGCCCTCAAACCCCCACTCGGGGCCTGGCTCGACCCTGAACCTCGACAAGGATACATAACAAGTACATATAGTACTTACATGACCAGTCGCCACATATCAACAATCTCCCACTTGGAGATTGATCAGGCTCCACACCAAACAATCTCCCACTTGGAGACTGATTTTTAGATGACATTGTTGAACTTGCAACTCCCACTAGATAAAAAAATCCTGGACTCTGTTGTTCCTTAATTCCACGATTTTCAGTCAAGAATGTCGAGAGAAACTGAGGAGGAAATCAACTTCTCTTGTGGGACTACCTTCGTGAACATATCTGCAGGATTATCACTTGTATGAATTTTCTCAAGCCATAACTAGCCATCCTCCAAAACAGGCCGTATGAAGTGGTACTTGAGGTGAATGTGTTTTGTCCTCGAATGAAGAGAATAATTATTTGCAAGATGAATGGCACTCTAGCTATTAGTATACAATGGGCTATCCTCTTGCATGTGGCCCAATTCCTCCAGAAAATGTTGTAACAGAATCATCTCCTTGCTAGCTTCAGTAGTAGCTACATACTCAACCTCAGTTTTTGAAAGCGCAACAACCTTTTTTAGTCTATAAATCCAACTAACTGCAGTTCCCCCTATGGTAAAAACATACCTTTTAGTACTCCTCCTTGTATCAACATCACCTGCCAGATCAGAGTCAACATATCCTTGTAGAACAATATTTGATCCTTTGAAACATAATGCCTTGGTAGAAGTACCTCTCAAATACTCGAGAATCCATTTGACAACATTCCAATGTTCCATTCCTAGATTGTTCATGTACCTGCTCACATCTCCCACTGCATGTACACAATATCTGACCATGTGCATACCATTGCATACATCAGACTGCCAATAGTTGATGAATATGGGATGTTAGACATTTTATTTACCTCTTCTTGTATCTTTGGACACATCTCCTTAGTCAATTTAAAATGACTAGCCAAAGGTGTACTAATTGCTTTAGCATTATGCATGTTAAATCTTTTCAATACCTTCTTTATATACTCACTTTGGGACAAAGTCAATGTTCTATTTTTCTTGTCCCGTGAAATCCTCATACCAAAGATTTTCTTAGTTTCACCCAAATCCTTCATAGAAAATGACTTTTCTAATTTTTGTTTAAGTTCATTTATATGTTGCATGTTAGACCCAACAACAAGCTTGTCATCAACATAAAGTAACAAGATAATATAACAGTCATTATCCAATCTCTTAAAATAAACACAATGATCATAATGACATCTATGGTAACCTTGTCCAACCATGAAACAATCAAATTTTATATGCCATTGTCAGGGTGCTTATTTTAGGCCATATAGACCTGCACACTAACTCCTCCTTACCTTTGACCTCATATCCCTATGGTTGTTGCATGTAGATTTCCTCCTCCAAATCCCCATGGAGAAAAGTTGTTTTAACATCTAGTTGTTCAAGATGCAAGTCTTCTGCGGCCATAGGACTTATAATAGTTCTAATTGAAGTCATTTTTACAACTAGAGAAAATATTTCATCAAAATTTATACCCTTTTTTCTATGCAAAACCTTTAACTACGAGTTTGACTTTATATATTTTATGTCCTCCATCCTCCTCCTTTAGCCTATAAACCCATTTATTTGGCAAGGCTCTTTTTTCTACAGGTAATGGGACTAAGTCCCAAGTCTGATTCTTCATCAAGGAATCCATTTCCTCTTTCATGCCTAGCTCCCACTATTGTTTTGCATCCACCTGCATTGCTTCTTCATATTCTTCTAGTTCACCAGAATCAGTTAATAAAATAGAATACAAAGAAGGAGAAAATCTTTCAAGAGGCCTACTTAACTTCGTAGAACATCTAACACTTGTAGGAGTTTGTGGGATATTTTGTTGTTGCTTAGCATCAGGTACTAATGGCATTTTATTTTTCAGGAATCTCATCTAGCACCACATATTCCTTTTTGACCTGTTCATGCTTCTTTTCCTGCATCTCTTCTTTATACATGGCCTTCTAATTGAATATAACATCTCTACTTCTAATTGGGTGTGTGCACTAGGATGGTGTGCAAAAAAATGGACACACCCCTCAAAAAAAATGAAAAAATACAAAACACGCATGGGGTATTTCAAATTTAAAAACCCTGTACGCGTTTAGGCTCATTTTGTCGAGCCTAACCGGATCTAAACTGGGCACCTAGTTTAAAGTATACTAACCACGTACATGGTTTAGAAACTAAAACCTCATACGCAGTTTTAGTTTTTAAACCATGTACGTGTTTATCTGTCAATAAAATTTAAATTAGTAATATGGACATGTATGCAATTCATTTAGCATTCCATTAGGTTTTTCGGTAGGATATATACATAAAACATAACAGGGTTAGTGCAGGATCAAGGGGGGCCAAAAAGTGGCGATGTGAAAAAAATAGCCTTCCTCACTCGCCTAAAAACGTGAAAATCCGTGTTGACTTTTTGCTAGGCCTGGGTGTCATTACACCTTGGCCTGGTAATTACCAATGTAAATCAGATATCCGATTGTTATTTGTAATTGTAATTTAAAAAATATATTATATGTTACATATTATATAATATATATAATGTAATAATATATTATATAATATATATTATATAATATATTATTACATTATATATATTATATAATGCGTATTATATAATATATTATTATATTATATTATATTATATTATAATATAATAATATATTATATAATACAATATTATATATAATATAATATGATATAATATTATATTATATTATATATTATATAATATAATATAATATTATATTATATATTATATTATATTATATATTATATATTATATAATATAATATAATATTTTTTTTCAATAAAAGTGGATTATTCCACTAAACTTTTTAATTAATATTTTTTAATTTTTACACAGGATTCAAAGAGTAATATAATATAATATTGTATTATATTATATATTATAATATATATAATATAATACAATACGTATTATATAATATAATAATATATTATATAATAAGTATTATATAATATATTATTATATTATATTATAATATAATATAATAATATATTATATAATACGTATTATATAATATTATATAATATAATATTATATAATATAATATAATATTATATTATATTATATTATATTATATATTATTATATTATATATGTTATTAAAAAATAATTTAAGTATAGAATCGGATATCCAATTTTCTGAGACTTTTATATTTCGACAGTGACAGTGCCGCGCGGATTCATCAAAATCCGATATCCGCTCTTTTGACAAAAAATTGCTAAAAAATAGATTTAGAGGTAAGAATTTTATCGTTTTGAATCATTTTCATTCATTTTTTGTATTTTTTGTTAATGTTTATTTGATTTTTCATTGAAAATATGGTTTTTTAAAAATCAAATACATAATTGTTTAAATTTGTTAACTAAATTTAATTGTTTACATTGAATTAGGTTTAAAATGGGTGATAACAATGAAAACAATGACCAACCACAACTACAACAACCAAACCCTCATTTGCCAAACCCCCCCTCAATTCAAGATTTGATTGCACAAAATTTGAATGAATTGAGGGGGATTGCAGAAGTATATCGTAGGATCCCTCGTCTAAACCCATTGTTTGATCCTCTCACATCGATCATAAAAAGTATGGAAACCATGAATGAGGAGCACAATGTTGCCCTTTTGTGGCGAGATTCTATGAAGGAAAAATATGTAGATGGCTTGTCGTATAAGGATATCAAGGATCTTGAGATATCGAAAGCCGAAATCGGCTCATTGTTTGTCAATCCCCATACTGGTCAGCCCGTAGATCCCAAAAAAACAAAACTTTCTATCAAATGGTGCACAAATGATGGGATTGTGAAAAACTTTTGGGATCGTTGGTGGATGGTTTTCGACAAACCACCCAACAACAATCTTGATATCCCCTTCTATCTCATAAAATAATTGTATGCTGAGTTTGTTTTACACAAACATGTGAACTACTTTGACATCCAACCTTTCCAGGGTGTAGGTTTAGGTATGCCCCAAAATAGACCTGGGGTAGTCAGAGTAGTCCAGGGCCCATATGTCCCCCCTCCTCCTGTTGATCCCCCACCTGCAGTTTAGCATCTTGATATCATTTGTGAGGCGGCTTCACGGACCATATCGACTATTCATTCTTTGAGTAGCCTTTTAGTTTCTCAGGTTGTGTTAGTAGCTCAGCCTACTCTTGATGGTAGCGATGCATCCGGTGTCGGTGACACGTCATCCTCGGCTCCACACATATGCGTGCCCCATAGTTGTGTCATGTGTGGGCACGTATGCTTGGGTCCACTTGGACAACCCGTTGATCCTCATGTGGACAATGCAGATTATGAGGTGAATGAGATGCATGATGCACCAGATGTTATTACACAGATTGGAGTATACCCTAGGGAGTCCTCACATGCTAGAGGTGAGGAGGCACTGTCATCATACATTGATGATGTATTGGTAAGATTTGTGTTTTCACAGTTCATGTTATATTTTATTTAAATATTTATAAATTAGATAATATTAAGTACTAATTTTTATTTACATGGTCTATTTAACATTTGATGACCGAGGATGAGTTAAGACGGATTCAGGAGGGCACCTTGTCGGCCATTTCATTTGACCTTGATAGCTTGATGGTACATATATTATTGCACCTAGTCGTTTGTATTTTATTGTACATACATGCTCATCATTTATATTGGTATTAATTAGATTATGTAGTAACTTTTATGTATATCTCATTTTACTCTTGTAGGGCACAAGCAACACGAGTGTGGGGCAGTGTGATTTAGGATCTGGTAGTGTAGTTGGAGACAAGGGAAAGGTAGTTGAATGCAAATATGATTGAATGAATAGTTTAAATAACTTATAGTGATTATACATGTCTAGACATAGATTGATAGTTTCATATACTTGTTGTGTATATATACAGAGAATTCTTGGCTTCACATCCTTGATGACTACACCCAGTATACCTGAAGAAGAAGAAGAAGAGATGCCTCAAGTAGATGTGTGTTTATTTTATTTTTTGATTAGTAGATATAATTTGTTATTATCAGTGACAATTATATGCTAACTTGTATCAATGTCATGTTTCTGAACATATGTAGGTTGTGTATGAAAATATTCAAAACATACCTCCTCTACCGAAGACATACATCAAGAGTCCTGCAAAGTTGAAGAGAAAACGTGGAGATGAGGTAAACATGAATAGTTCAATTATAGTTCATTTTTATGTTAACTTTTCGAATGTGAATTATATAATATAACTAATATTAATCGTGGTTATTTTTTCTTGTGCGGTATCCTTCAGAGCCAAGCAGTGTGGCGAAGAGGATTGATTTTGATGATCCATCAGCAGCTTAGGATGTTATAGATAGTTTTGGGATGCTTACATGTCTAGTTGGCATGTATATTTTGTATATGGACATACATTCATGTATTTGGACATACATTTTGTTTCAGTTGGCGTTTATGCCATATTTGTGTATGGTCATACATTTGTAATCATTTGACATTTTTATATATACAGAAGTTGATATTCGATCATATAAATTGTTGCTCATCTGTGTGTGGTGTTATCATGGAAATCTTTAATCTTCATTCCAATAATTAACAATGGTTAATAGTGGCTATTTAATGAACAATACAATTCATTTTCATTTCATCATAAGTGTTATTTTTATAATGAACAATATAATTCATTTAATGAACAATACAATACAATTCATTTAATGAACAATGCAATTCATTTAATCAACAATACAATACAATTAATTTAATCAATAATACAATACAATTCATTCAATGAACAATACAATTCATTTAATGAGTAATACCATACACATGCTCCTATTTTGCCCCCCCACTTGATCAAACGCTCGGGGTCATACCCTACTAGCATCGTCCCTTGAGCGTCCTAAGTGCTCAAAATTGTCAAAATTTGATGGGCCCTAACTCAAAATCTGTGGCACCTGCAAATGATCTGTTTGAACCTACGAGGCCATGAGAGGTGTCCCTACAAAAGCTTATCTCGGTTTTTCAAGTTTCCCTACGGTTTTATTAGGGCAGCAATTTTTCGGTTGGCGAAAAAATTGTCAGTCTCAATCAATGGAATATTGTCGCGTGGCTGATTTCTCATTCTGCTCGTCGCGATGATGAACCATCAACTCTGATATGTCCAGTTAGGCATTGTTACCCTATGCATGCTCCTATTTTTCCCCCCACTCGATTGAACGCTCAGGGTCATACCCTATCAGCGTCGTCCCTTGAGCGCCCTAAGTGCTCAAAATTATCAAACTTTGACGGGCCCTAACTCGGAATCCATGGCACCTGTGAATGATCCATTTGAACCTATGGGGCCATGAGAGGGATCCCTACAAAATCCTATCTCATTTTTTCAAGTTGCCCTACGGTTTTATTAGGGCAGCAATTTTTCGGTTGGCAAAAAAAACGTCAGTCTCACTCAATGGAATGTTGTTGCGTGGCCGATTTCTCGTTCTGCTCATCGTGATGATGAACCGTCGGCTCCGACATGTCCAGTTAGGAATTATTAACCTATGCATGCTCCTATTTTGCCCCCCCACTCGATCGAACGCTCGGGGTCATACCCTACCGACATCATCCCTTGAGCGCCCTAAGTGCTCAAAATTGTCAAACTTTGGTGGGCCCTAACTCAGAATCCGTGGCACCTGTGAATGATCCATTTGAACCTATGAGGCCATGAGAGGGGTCCCTACAAAATCCTATCTCAGTTTTTCAAGTTACCCTACGGTTTTATTAGGGCATTAATTTTTCGATTGGCGAAAAAATTATCAATCTCACTCAATGGAATGTTGTCGTGTGGTCGATTTCTCGTTTTTCTCATCGTGATGACGAACCGTCAGCTCCAACATGTCTAGTTAGGAATTATTACCCTATGCATGCTCCTATTTTTCCCCCCCACTTGATCGAACGCTCGGGGTCATACCCTACCCGCGTCATCCCTTGAGCATCCTAAGTGCTCAAAATTTTCAAACTTTGATGGGCCCTAACTCGGAATCCATGGCACCTGCAAATAATCTGTTTGAACCTACAAGGCCATGAGAGGGGTCCCTACAAAAGCCTATCTCATTTTTTCAAGTTTCCCTATGGTTTTATTAGGGCAGCAATTTTTCGGTTGGTTAAAAAATCGTCAGTCTCAATCAATGGAATGTTGTTGTGTGGCCGATTTCTCATTCTGCTCATCACGATGATGAACAATCAGCTCCAACATGTCTAGTTAGGCATTATTACCCTACGCATGCTCCTATTTTTCCCCCCCACTTGATCGAACGCTCGGGGTCATACCCTACCAGCGTCATCCCTTGAGCGCCCTAAGTGCTCAAAATTGTCAAACTTTGATGGGCCCTAACTCAGAATCTGTGGCACCTACAAACAATCTATTTGAACCTATGGGGCCATGAGAGGGGTCCCTACAAAAGCCTATCTCAGTTTTTCAAGTTTCCCCACGGTTTTATTAGGGCAGCAATTTTTTGATTGGTGAAAAAATCGTCAGTCTCAATCAATGGAATGTTGTCGTGTGGTTGATTTCTCGTTCTGCTCATCGCGATAACGAACCGTCAACTCTGACATGTCTAGTTAGGCATTGTTACCCTACGCATGCTCCTATTTTTCCCCCCCACTCGATCGAATGCTTGGGGTCATACCCTACTGGCGTCGTCCCTTGAGCGCCCTAAGTGCTCAAAATTGTCAAACTTTGACGGGCCCTAACTCAGAATCCATGGCAACTGTGAATGATCTGTTTGAACCTACGGGGCCATGAGAGGGGTCCCTACAAAATCCTATCTCGGTTTTTTAAGTTGCCCTACGGTTTTATTAGGGCAGCAATTTTTCGGTTGGCAAAAAAATCAGAAGTCTCACTCAATGGAATGTTGTCACGTGGTCGATTTCTCATTCTTCTCATCGCGATGACAAACCATCGGCTCGGACATGTCTAGTTAGGCATTATTACCCTACGCATGCTCCTATTTTCCCCCCCACTCGATCGAACGCTCAGGGTCATACCCTACCGACGTCGTCCCTTGAGCGCTAAAATTATATATAAACAAGCATTACATTGTAGACACATAATGATCATGAATATTTCCATGTATTGTATACACATAATTACCATTACACTTGCATGTGACATCCATGAAGGGATATGCAAACATGATTTTTTTTTTTCATGGGCATTGTATATCATCAATATTTCCAAGCATTACACTGTAGACACATAATGATCATGAATATTTCCATGTATTGTATACACATAATTTGCTCATGGACATTGTATATCATCATAACAATGTTACATCAATTCACATCCATATACAAATACAACATCCCACTTCATCTGCATCAGACATCCTCATGTCCTAAGAGAAAAGCTTGCGTACAACAATGCCTGTATATAAATGAAGACCAATACAAATTAGTTTGGTAAATTATAAATAGATCATTTCAAACATTTTTAAGACACACAAGATTGTATAATTACGAAACTTACCAGTTTCTCTGCAAAGTATACAAGCATAACTTTGAAGAAAGACGCATGTTGATTAAAGCCCTTCTCACTGCATTTCTCTGCATGGTTGAAGACGATGGTAGATATGGTCATTTCTAAATAGCAATACATTAACTTGACTTATTGTTTATGCACAAAATTTTATCTCATTAATGCACAAAAGAATATGTACCATCACCAAGAGAGGGTCTTGTCAACAGCGAATGATCTAGCATGAACCTGTATATCATCAAAAATCATAATGTGATGTACTATTATATATCATCAATAAAGACCTGCATGAGCACAAAGGTTTTGCGATAATTTTATCATCAAAAATTGTCAAATAGTGTTCTCTAATAACAAAAATTGTAAAGCTCATCAAATGCGTGATAATAAGTCATGTTGCAAAAATACGTCCCTTCCGATTATATCATGTACCCGCTATGTGCATGCAAAAACCGTGTTGCCAAAAAAAAATGTTCATCAATAGACCTGCATTTTCAACACATCCTTAATATACACGTAACAAACTTGATCATTAAGGTTTAATGATCATTGTTCGAAATGAAATGCATGATAAACAAAATAAGGCACCATTAAAGACCTACTACTCAAGTGTGCCTGAAGGGTCATCTCTTTGTTTAAGAGTATCTAGTATTGCTTCATGATTAGCAGTAGTCATTGTCCATAGCTCTTTGGTCTTCGGTTTTGCTTGATGCTTCAACAACTTGACATTTGTAGCTATAATAAGGTGTCAATACATTATAATGGTTTTGTGTCTCTCATAGTCTTCAAATGCAGGTATGCCATTCTTTCTAATCATGTATGTTCGCAACCAAGTTCCCACAACAACAACTAAACCTGTAGGATATGTGAACCCGTCATCATCTGTCACTGGTTGTGTTAGCTTTTGTTTTCCCTGTACACATCATGCCAACCAATATTCTGATCTCTCTTCATTCCCTTGCGGTGCAACAATTGCAAAAACATGTCCTGGCTGTACAAGATCTGATAAACGTTCATACTCAAGTGAAATTTTCATGTCATCCTTTGACAAGGATATTGTTTGAGATAAAGGAGTTAGATAGTGGGGAACCCACGTATCAACCCACTCACTTGACTCGCACTGATCCCAATCACACCAAACACAACTCTGACAAAAACAAGTCAATGCTCGTGTCCAAATGGTCCATGTACTTGCATCTGAGCTAAGAAATGAATGCATTTTTTAAGAATCTTTAATTGTTTGACAATCCAATCTATCTCCCACTGTTCCCTCCTCAACCAACCAAAAGAATTTGCTCACTGCTGAATCAAGAGTACCTCCATGTAACAATGCTGAACTACACCAATCAACAATAGAACGTGCATCAGAGAAATTTGCACTTGAAATCCTCAATTGCTCCTTAACTAGAGCTCTCTTCAAACATGTACCTACTCCATCATGCTCTCCCTTCCCATGCCCTGCCTCAAAAAAACACCAAATATGAGGTTTACGCCTCTCCACATGCATTCTACTCAACCAATAAAACATACGGGCATTCTTGAATTGACCCATACAGTTATCTGACCATATTATATGTCGGTCAATTGCAATATCTTTCTCATGCAAGAACTCAAAAAAATTCTCAAAATAATGTTGCACATACTCGGAGGAGTGTGATCTATCATCACTCATATAAAAATGATACTCCCTGATTATCTTCCTATCCTCTTTTGTACTATCAGGATCATGTCTATATGTAATGTGAACAAAAATAACAATCTGGACTGAATTGTAATACTGAGACTGTACCTCATTTTGTGGTTGCAATGTATAGTTCTCTACAAAATCAACCACTGATACAATAGTGCCAATCGGGAAAGAGTTCTTACACATCCTGAACTGTCGATCCAACCACTGAGACCTATGGGTGTGCCTTGCATACTTGTAGAAAAGATTTTCCTTAAAATCCAAAATAAAATCAGCAATACTCACTTCTCTTGAGACTAATTCGCATCTAGAACCTTCACCTCCACTCTTCAAAGTATATTTCACTATCTCGTATCTTTTTTTCTCAACATAATTATTTCCAAACTCGTGTTCGTTGCCCTCATGAAAACATGAAACAAACTTTGACAACCAACTCCATTTTGAGCACTTCACATTCAAACAATCATTTCTATAGAAATAGAAGCCATCATCTCTAGGGCATAAAAATAGATCTTGCAAGTCTCTTGATGATCTCAGAAATAGCATTGTACCACACTCCTACAACATCTCATTAGTATGCATCGTAGAACGAATATGACATAAAAGTTCATGGTACATTGAAAACTCCACATGGTACTTGGCAATAACAGGTATTGCGAATCTTATGAGGAACACAATAAAATGGTTTCAAAGATTCAAAGGCCCTTTGTGATATTTGCAAAGTTGGATGTAATTCACAAAAAAAATTGTACAACATTGTTTGGCTTGATTCCATGAAATGTTTGGGATGCGGTGTGCGGTCTCGGTTGCCGATTCTTAATTTCAAAACATCCTTTACATTGGGTGACACTCTAGAATTAGAGTGCCAAAATTATTGAATCTCTTCCTTCACATTGTCAGTCAACTTTCTATCAACATGTGGAAGCCTCCCACCAAATGCCCATGTATCTTGTTGAAGTGGATCGTCAAGTCTTTGTCTTCGTGCAAGTGCTCTATCCAAATTTTTACGGTTTATGTTAAAATCAGCACAAGTTTTGTCTCATTTGACGAGCCTTCCTCAATTGATGGCTTACTAAGGAGGTTGAAATCACTCTTCGAGTAGCTCTCTTATCTCTTTCTTTGGTATTCTTTCCAATAGAATTGAGAGCGTCAAATATATATTTTGCAATAATAGAATTTCTCTCCATCTTCTTGTTCATACGAATCTTCAATTTGTTTAGCAATGGTCTCATCTTTATCATCTTTAGCAATTGAACAAAGAGTTGGCATTGCTCGGTCAATGTCTTATTGCTAAAATTTTGGTTGAAAATTTGTGTAGCCCACAACCAAACGGTTCTTGTTGACCTCTTGCCTTCAAGATTCCCAATAATGTTCTCATCGATTTCAAATAACCATTTTGGGGTTCTTGAAGGTCTTGGATTTGGAATTTGTCTTTCATCCATGAGAGGGTCTTCATTTCTAAAGTAATTAGGTGTTACATATGGTTCACTTGGTTGAGCAATTCCACCTTCAACGTTAAAGTTTTCCACATTTTCATCTCCTATGTCAAATTTTCCACATGTTGAGCATTTTCATTATCACTTTCAACATTTTCAAAATTTTCAATATTTTCACTTTCAAAATCTACATTTTCATTTTCAATAACTTGTGGCACATCTTCAAATTCAATTTCCTCTTCAGTTGAGGTAACATTAGCAATATTTAACATACCTTGTCTTCTCCTCCTATGACATTCTCTATCTCTTTCTCTATACACTTCAATTTGGTCATTTGAAAGTTTTCTTTTGCGTTTAGACTTCTGACGACTACTACTCCCCATTTCCCTCCACACATGCTCCTTCATGATTGACAATTTAAGTATTCACTTTAAGAATCTCCCAAAAGCACAAATTTGTCTCTAGCTATCTGAAAACCCGTGATCCTCGACAGAAAATAGAATATATGCAGACTGTGGGCCATTGAAATCTACAGAATGGCCCACAAACCCTTTTTTTCTCGGTTTTCGTAGAAAAATCAGATATCGGATTTTATCCGATTTTTGGTCCCCAAAAAAATTCCTGTTGCCGCCATTTATTTAGTAAACTGCCACATTGCAAAAATCTGATATCTGATTAAATCGGATATCGGATTTTATTAGTCATATTTTAGAGAGAGAGAGAGAAGGAGAGGGAGAGAGGGAGAAAGAGAGAGAGGAGGAGAGGGAAAAAGAGAGAGAGAGAGAGAGAGAGAGAGAGAGAGAGAGAGAGAGAGAGAGAGAGAGAGAGAGAGAGAGGAGGAGGAGACAGAGGGAGAGTGAGAGAGAGAGAAGGAAGGAGAGAGAGATAGAGAGAGAGAGAGAGAGAGAGAGAGAGAGAGAGAGAGAGAGAGAGAGAGAGAGAGAGAGAGAGAGAGAGAGAGAGAGGGAAGGGGAGAGAGAGAGAGAGAGAGGAGGAGGAGGAGAGGGAGGGAGAGAGAGAGAAGGAAGGAGAGAGAGAGAGAGAGAGAGAGAGAGAGA
Source organism: Cryptomeria japonica (assembly GCF_030272615.1). NCBI lineage: Eukaryota > Viridiplantae > Streptophyta > Pinopsida > Cupressales > Cupressaceae > Cryptomeria > Cryptomeria japonica. The sequence goes on from NC_081413.1 coordinate 289,483,179, forward strand.
GAGAGAGAGAGAGAGAAGGAGAGGGGAGAGAGAGAGATGACCCTGTAAGACACAATATGACCCGTTAGGACACAATATGGTGTTATTAATGGTCATAGGGTGTCCATAAGGGTCATATGGTGTCTTGGGACACCATAGGACCCTTTAGGACACAATATGACCCAAAGCAACCCAATATGGTGTCATTAGGGGTCGTATGGTGTCCTAAGAGGTCATAAGGGTTCATGGGACACCATATGACCCCTATGGACACCCTATGACCCCTAACAACACCATAGGACCCCTTAAGACACCAAATCACATTGTTAGGGGTCATATCATGTCCTACGACCCCGTAGAAGACACAATATGACCCCTAACGACATGATTTGATGTCTTAAGGGGTCTTATGGTGTCGTTAGGGGTCATACGGTGTCCATAGGGGTCATATGGTGTCTTGGGACACCATAGGACCCCTTAGGACACAATTTGACCCTTTTCCCTACAATATGACCTTAAAGCGACCCAATATGGTGTCATTAGGGGTCATATGGTGTCCTTAGAGGTTATAAGGGTTCATAGGACACCCATATGACCCCTATGGACACCCTATGACCTCTAATGACACCATAGGACCCCTAACAACACCATAAGACCCCTTAAGACACCAAATCACATTGTTAGGGGGTTATATTGTGTCCTACGACCCCGTAAGACACAATATGACCCCTAACGACATGATTTGGTGTCTTAAGGTGTCTTATGGTATCATTAGGGGTCATACGATGTCCATAGGGGTCATATGGTGTCTTGGGACACCATAGGACCCCTTAGGACACAATATGACCCCATAAGACACAATATGACCCAAGCGACCTAATATGGTGTCATTAGGGGTCATGTGGTGTCCTAAGAGGTCATAAGGGTTCATGGGACACCATATGACCCCTATGGACACCATAGGACCCCTAACGACACCATAGGATCCCTTAAGACACCAAATCATGTCGTTAGGGGTCATATTGTGTCCTGTGATCCCGTAAGACACAATATGACCCCTAACAACATGATTTGGTGTCTTAAGGGGTCTTATGGTGTCGTTAGGGGTCATGTGGTTGTCCATAGGGGTCATATGGTGTCTTGGGACACCATAGGACCCCTTACGACACAACATGACCCCTTAGGACACAATATGACCCCTTAGGACACAATATGACCCAAATCGACCCAATATGGTGTAATTAGGGGTCATATGGTGTCCTAAGAGGTCATAAGGGTTCATGGGACACCATATGACCCCTATGGACACCATATGACCCCTAACAACACCATAGGAAGCCTTAAGACACCAAATCATGTCGTTAGGGGTCATATTGTGTCCTACGAGACCCCGTAAGACACAATATGGCCCCTAACAACATGATTTGGCATCTTAAGGGGTCTTATGGTGTTGTTAGGGGTCATAGGGTGTCCATAGGGGTCGTATGGTGTCTTGGGACACCATAGGACCCCTTAGGAACACAATATGACCCCGTAGGACACAATATGACCCAAAGCGACCCAATATGGTGTCATTAGGGGTCATATGGTGTCGTAAGAGGTCATAAGGGTTCATGGGACACCATATGACCCCTCTATGGACACCCTATGACCCCTAACAACACCATAGGACCCCTTAAGACACCAAATCATGTCATTAGGGGTCATATTGTGTCCTATGACCCCGTAAGACACAATATGACCCCTAACGATACGATTTAGTGTCTTAAGGGGTCTTATGCTGTCGTTAGGGGTCATACGTGTCATAGGGGTCATATGGTGTCTTGGGACATTATAGAACCCCTTAGGACACAATATGACCCAAATCGACCCCAATATGGTGTCATTAAGGGGTCATATGGTGTCCTAAGAGGTCATAAGGGTTCATGGGATACCATATGACCCCTATGGACACCCTATGACCCCTAACGACACCATAGGACCCCTTAAGACACCAAATCATATCGTTAGGGGTCATATTGTGTCCTACGACCCCTGTAAGACACAATATGACCCCTAACGACATGATTTGGTGTCTTAAGGGGTCTTTATGGTGTTGTTAGGGGTCATACAGTGTCCATAGGGGTCATATTGGTGTCTTGGGACACTGTAGGAGCCCTTAGGACATAACATGACCCCCTTAGGACACAATATGACCCAAAGTGACCAATATGGTGTCATTAGGGGTCATATGGTGTCCTAAGAGGTCATAAGGGTTCATGGGACACCATATGACCCCTAACGACACCATAAGACCCCTTAAGACATCAAATCATGTCGTTAGGGGTCATATTGTGTCCTACGACTCTTAAGACACAATATGACCCCTAACGACATGATTTGGTCTCTTAAGGGGTCCTATGGTGTCGTTAGGGGTCATATGGTGTCCATAGGGGTCATATGGTGTCTTGGGACACCATAGGACCCCTTTGGACACAATAATGACCCCTTTTCCCTACAATATGACCCAAAAAGACCCAATATGGTGTCATTAGGGGTCATATGGTGTCCTAAGTGGTCATAAGGGTTCATGGGACACCATATGACCCCTATGGACACCCTATGACCCCTAACGACACCATGAGGACCCCTTAAGACACCAAATCATGTCGTTAGGAGTCATATTGTGTCCTACGACCCCGTAAGACACAATATGACCCCTAACGATATGATTTGGTGTCTTAAGGGGTCTTATGGTGTCGTTAGGGGTCATACGGTGTCCATAGGGGTCATATGGTGTCTTGGGACACCATATGACCCCTTTTCCCTACAATATGACCCAAGGTGACCCAATATGGTGTCATTAAGGGTCATATGGTGTCCTAAGAGATCATAAGGGTTCAGGGGACACCATATGACCCTATGGATACCCTATGACCCCTAATGACACCATAGAACCCCTTAAGGGACACCAAATCATGTTGTTAGGGGTCATATTGTGTCCTACGATTGTGTAAGACACAATATGACCCCTAACAACGTGATTTTGTGTCTTAAGGGGTCTTATGGTGTCCTTAGGGGTCATACGGTGTCCATAGGGGTCATATGGTGTCTTGGGACACCATAGGACCCCTTAGGACACAATATGACCCAAAGCGACCCAATATGATGTCATTAGGGGTCATATGGTGTCCTAAGAGATCATAAGGGTTCATGGGACACCACATGACACCTATGGACACCATAGGACCCCTTAGAGACACTAAATCATGTTGTTAGGGGTCATATTGTGTCCTACGACCCCGTAAGACACAACCCTAAAGACATGATTTGGTGTCTTAAGGGGTCCTATGGTGTTGTTAGGGGCCATATGGTGTCCATAGGGGTCATATGGTGTCTTGGGACACCACAAGACCCCTTAGGACATAATATGACCCCTTTCCCTACAATATAACCCAAAGCGACCCAATATGGTGTCATTAGGGGTCATATGGTTTCCTAAGAGGTCATAAGGGTTCATGGGACACCATTGACCCCTATGGACACCATATGACCCCTAACGACACCATAGGACCCTTAAGACACTAAATCATGTCGTTAGGGGTCATATTGTGTCCTACGACCCCCGTAAGAACAATATGACCCCTAACGACATGATTTTGGTGTCTTAAGGGGTCCTATGGTGTTGTTAGGGGTCATATGGTGTCCATAGGGGTCACTATGGTGTCTTGGGACACCACAATGACCCCTTAGGACACAATATGACCCAAAGGGACCCAATATGGTGTAATTAGGGTTCATATGGTGTCCTAAGACGTCATAAGGGTTCATGGGACACTAATGACCCCTTAAGACACCATATGACCCCTACTGACATGATTTGGTGTCTTCAGGGGTCCTATGGTGTCCCAAGACACCATATGACCCCTAACAACAACATAGGACCCCTTTAAGACACCAAATTGTGTCGTTAGGAGTCATATTCTCTCTCTCTCTCTCTCTCCTCTCTCTCTCTCCTACCTCCTCTCTCTCTCTCTCTCTCCCCCTCTCCCACTCTCCTCCTCTCTCCTCTCCTCCTCCTCTCTCTTCTCTCTCTCCTCTCTCTCTCTCTCTCCTCTCTCCCTCACCTTCTCTCTCTCTCTCTCTCTCCCTCTCCATCCTCTCTCTCTCTCTCTCTCTCTCTCTCTCTCTCTCTCTCTCTCTCTCTCTCTCTCTCTCTCTCTCTCTCTCTTTCTCCCCCTCTCCCTCTCTTTCTCTCTCTCTCTCTCTCTCTCTAAAATATGACTAATAAAATCCGATATTCGATTTAATTGGATATCGGATTTCTATCGTGTGGCAGTTTACCAAATAAATGGCAGCAACGGGAAATTTTTTAGGGACCACAAATTTTTGTACATCCGATATTCGATTTTTGTAGTCAAATTTTCAAATTTTGGCTCGAGAATGCTTTGGTATTTGGCTTGGAAGTGACAAGCCTGGAAAGTCAACTGAAAAAATGTGTTTTTCAGTATTCCTTGATTTTCCAAACTTTACATTGGTGGCTGACGATTTTTTTTGTAACCAAAATTGATAAAATGAAAAGGGTTTTTTAAGGACGTTCCCAACTTTCCAACAATATAAGGCTTGTCTTATTTTGACTTTAATAAATAATTATTATTTATTTTCTAATTGAATTTTGACAATAGTCCTGATTGATATACTGATTGAAAAACACTCATAACTTTCAAACGGTATAAATTTTTTTGAAACCAAAACATGCCTCACATCCTATGCTTCGTCTACTATAGGGAAAAATTTAAAAAAAAAAAAATCATAAGATTTTGACCAAGTTAAGGTGGTCAGACGTAGGAGTTTCTGAATTTTTGAAAAGCTGTAGTAAAAAATTCATAAATAATTATTTAATTTATAAAAAATTAAAAAAAAATATGTGTCACATCTGGACATGAGTCTAATACTTATATTATAAATATTAAGATTTGATTGTGATTAGGGTGGTCAGACATACGTCTACTTCTTATTTTTTTCCTGAAATTTTAGTACCACTGCATTGAAATTTGAAATTTTCATCAAATAGGATTTTTTTTTCCAAAAAACAACTAGTAGCTTAGAAAATACATTCAATTTTCTATATACTCTCTTCTTAAATATTTTAAAAATAATGTTCACAACTTATTCAAATTTTCATGTCAAGTTGCATAACTCTGATTTTCTGAAATTTCATTGCCACTTAAGGGCCTGTTTTGGCACACCATGATCCTGCACATACCCAACATTTAAGTATAAGTGGCATTTCTCTTTGTCTTGACAAAGAGAAATTCCACTTATACTTTAAGTTATATTTTATGTATATATTGTCAAGATGTTTGAGAGTAGTTCCAGATCTCTAAAAGTTATAATGCAGATTCTAGTTTTTTGAGTATTCTTATAAATTTCAGACAGTCAAATTTCAGTAATCAACATTCTCGTATCAAAATTATCTCTCTCATCTCTTCCCTACATTCTGCCTCTCTTCCTTAACCCCTACCTTTTTGTCTCTTAGGCCTCTCCCTCTCTACTTGCTTCCCTCTCTCAGGTATCTATCCCTCTCTTTCTCATCTCCCTCACCCTCTTTATCTCTTTCGTCTATCCTTCTCTTTCTATCCCTCTCTCAAATATCTCTATCTCTCACTCTCTCCCCCTCTCTTCGATGTCTCTCTCTCCCATTCTCCCCCTCTCCCTTCCCCTCCCTTTCTCTTCCTTTGTCAAGTATTTCTTTCCCTCTAACTCTCTTTCTCTCTCCCCCTCTCGCTCCATTTCTCTTTCTCTCAAGTCTCTCTCCTTCTCTCTATCAGGTCTCCCTTTTTCATTAACTCTCTTTCTCAATCTCTCCCTCTCTCCATCTCTTTTCACCTCTCTCTCTAGTCTCTTGTACTCTCCTTCCATCCCTTCCTCTCTCTCAGACTCTCTCTATCTTTCACCATGTCTTTCTCTCTCTCACCTTCCCTCCCTCCAACTCTTAGGTCTCTCTTTCTCTCTCAATCCATCCATCTGCCTCTTAGATCTCTCTATATCTCCTTCACTCCCTATCTCTCTCTCCCCGTCTCTTAGGTGTCTCCATCCCATTCTCTCTCTCTGAGTCCCCTTCTCCATGTCGCCCTTTATCTCTATCTATCCCTCTATTTCTCTCTCTCTCTCTCTCTCTCTCTCTCTCTCTCTCTCTCTCTCTCTCTCCCTCTCTCTCTCTCCCCCTCCCTTTCCCTTTCTCCATGTCTATCTCCCCCTCCCTTTCCCTTTCTCCATCTCTATCCCCCCCCCCTCTCTCTCTCCCTTTCATTCTCTATCTCTTTATATTACTCTCCTCCTCTCTTAGGTGTATCTCTTTCCTATTCCCTCCCTCTCCTCCCCCTCCCTCCCTCTCTAGGGTCATATGCTATTCTTTGGGGTCATATGATATCCTAGGGACTCATGTATGTGTCCTAAGGGGTCATAGGACACCATATGACCCCTTAGGACACCATATAACCCATAACGACACATAAGGGGTCATAGGACACCATATGACCCCTTAGCTCACCATACGACCCATAATGACACCAAATGGTGTTCTAAGGGGTCATAGAACACCATATGACTTTTTAGGACACCATACAACCCATAACGACACCATATGAGTCCTAAGGGGTCATATGGTGTCCTAAGGGGTCGTAGGAGACCATATGACCCCTTAGGACACCATAACGACACCATACGACCTCTCTCTCTCTCTTTCTATCTAGGTATTTAGATAAATATTTTAAGGGGGGAGTGCAAAAAGGTAGGTGGAAATTATGTAGATAATAAGAGCTTAGTGATTACTGAAATTTGATTATGTTTGAGAAATTATAATATCTAAAGCTTGGGGAGAGAGGAGAGAGTGAGATAGAGAGAGGTGAAGAGAGGATGAGAGAGATAGGAAAATAGATAGGTCTAGAGCTGAGGGGAGCCAAATAGTGTGAGATAGAGAGATAGCAAGAGAATGATGATACAAGCCTACTGATTACTAAAATTTGACTAAGTCTAAAAAATTATAGGATCTCTTAAAATCTAGAATCTGCATTATGACTCCTAGAGATGTGAAACCACTCTCAAACATCCTAACAATATATACATAAAATATAACATAAAGTATAAGAAAGATAAAAGACAAAGAGAAATTCCACTTAAATATTATATTTTGTGTATATATCCTGCTGAAAAACCTAATGGAATGCTAAATGAATTGCATACAAGTCCATAGTACTAATCTAAATTTATTAATTTGAACCCCGTATGCGGTTTGTCTTCTTAAAACCTCATACGTGGTTTTGTTTATTAAAACCCCGTACACGCTGCATATTCAAAATACCTCATACATGGTTTTGTTTATTAAAACCTCATACACGCTTCATATTTAAAATACCATGTATGCACTTTAGTTTATTTAGGCTTGTGAATAGGCTTGGATGACAAAGATGCAGGTTGGAATTTTGATTTCCCTCCTTTGTGATGTGTTTTGTTTCATCAACTTTGTTTCTCGACTTTGTCATCATTAGGTTTACACTTCATCAACTGGGTATTTCTAAAATTGCCACCATATTTTTACCCATCTTTTGAACTTTCTAACCATATAATTTTTTAAAAATTTGAACAACAATAACACATTATTCTTGAATTTCTTTTACTAGTGTCTCCATAGTTCTCAAAGACATATGTGTACCATTTTTAATAACTTTTGATTTACTTATCCAAATTTTAAAAAGTTTATATATTATTGTAGTCCACTTGATTATTTAAATTTTTTTTTTTTAAAATTGTATTTATGATTGTTTATGCTTCATGCACGAATAGGTACCTGATTTTCAAGATGTGCTCAATTCAAAAAATCATAAAAAAAATACTCATCAAAAAATTAAAAAAAATACACAACTTCTAGAGCTCACTCTTAACTATCTTTCTACCAAAGGATATGCCAAAATACTAAATCTAACTATGACTTTTTTGATGTGCACGCCAGACACTATATTATGTTTTTCAGAAAAATTTAGGATCTATTTTTCATGCGCAAAGGATTTGACCACCTTAATCTTATCCAATTTTGAAAAAAAATTGTAATTAGAAACTAGATTCAGAGTACTACAATCTTTTCTCTTCGAGTATCTTCACATATTGAGTGGATGACTCTCAATTTTCTCCTCCAAGTTCAGGTTTACCTGATTTCAGAAAAAAAAGTGTCCACTTATACCCCCTTTTTGCACACCATCTTTTGTGCACTTACTCAATTATTTTTTGATTTTCAAAATCCCATAACCGATAACCAAAGTCATCCATTTCATATCCAATGAAGGTACATTTTTGAGATTTAGCATCAATCTTGGTTCTGTTTTCTTTATCAACATTGACAAAAGCTTCACAACCAAAGGTTTTTAGAAAAGAATAGTTTACCTTTTTACCAATCCATGCCTCCTCTAGAATTCCACCATCCAAAGGATTTGAAGGTCCTCTATTTATCAAATAAACAACAACATGTACAACATCTGCCCAAAATTGTAGGGGTAGTCCAACATGCAATCTCATGCTCCTTGCATGCTCCATGATGGTCCTTTTCATTCTCTCACACACACCATTTTATTGTGGGGTTCTTGGAAGTACCTTATGCCTTCAGATTTCATTGAAGGAACAATAGTATTCAAATGCTTTTCTGCAATACTTGCCTCCATTATCAGATCTGAGACACTTCAAATTTTTTCCTATCTCATTCTCAATCAAAGCTTTACATTTCTTAAAAGTTTCAAAAACATCTGATTTCTATTTTAGGAAATATACCCATGTTTCCCTACTTGCGTTGTCTATAAAAATAACATAATAACAAGAGACAACAAGAGATGATACCCGAGTCGGTCCCCATACATCTAAATGCACAAGATCTAATTTCTCACTTTTCTTCTCTTTCCCAACCTTGAGAAATCTGACTCTTTTCTATTTACCATAAACACAATTTTTACAGAATTCTAAATCAATTTTCTTTAATCCTAGAAACAATTTTTAGAGTGAATGATTTTCATCCCTTTCTCACTCATGTGCCCAAGTCTATGGTGCCACAGTTTTGAATTTGTCCTTGCAACATATATTATAGTTGTCCTTGTAGTAACTTTTTATGTAGCAATAATTTTTTATGTCCCTGCAACAACTTTTTATGTAGAATAAGTATTACCAGTACACAAATACAATGTGCCTACCTTTGCACCTTTAGCTACTACTAATGCACCTTTAGTGACCTTCCAGACATTGTCTGTAAAGGTAACTATGCAACCTTCACTGCCCAGTTGTCCAACAGAAATGAAATTTCTTCTTAAATTAGGAATGTTCATGCCTTACCTCTTGCAACAACCAGTCATTTCCATTCCGCAACTTGATCTTTATCTTGCCTTTTCCAATAATCTGGTAGGGCTCATCATCACCCAAATATACCTATCCAAAATCACCTTGAACATAATCTAGAAAATATTTTTTATGGCCCATGTGGCATAAAATGAAGCCCCTGAATCTATTACCCAAGAATCATTAACATTATCTAAACATAGAATCAAGACATATTGTAAAGTATTACTTGCAACATTAGCTTTCGTATTGTCATCTTCATTTCCATCTCCTTGTTTGTTTTTCTGAGACCAACAATCTTTCTTTAAATGCCTCAACTTTCTGCAGTACCAACAATTATTTCTTCCTCTGGATTGAGAGCATACTGTCATGCCCAAACTTTTGGGCACGAATGGGATAATTTTTTTTTAAAAATCACAACTTAATAACATCAAATTTGCTAATATGAAGTGCACTAGCAAGTTTGGTCTTAACTATGTGTGAGTTAACTCTAACCACTAACTCGAGTAAGTGAAAATACATTAAATCAAAATGCAGAATACTAAAAGGAATTAATTATTATCTCATCAATTCTAATCAATAAATTAATTTAGTCATAACTCTCTAAATCAATTGATGTAGATATTATTAAACTACTCTGACCATTAATTTCTTTTAGGAACTAATTAAATTAGTCCTAGCACTTAGTTTATAAATATCTATATTTTATTTTTAACAATAAATAAAATGTGTTTAAACTAAATCGACTAAAGGGTCAATTAAATTCATAATGAAATTTGTCCTATAAAGTTTAATCTCAAAATCCTATATCTAGGTGGACTTAAAATATTCCATATAGTCAAATAACTTACAAACAAAATAAATTTCCTAAATGATTAACTCCTATCAAATTTAAAATTTAAGACTTCATATTTAAATGTTTATTTAACATATATAACATATGAATGTTAAATAAACTAATTAAATTAAAGTCAAATTTATACATCCATAATTTAAAACTATGTTTAAATATATATATATATATATATATATATATATGTATGTATATATCTATGTATATATATGTATGTGTGTATATATATATATATGTATGTGTGTATATATATATGTGTGTGTGTGTGTGTGTGTGTGTATGTATATATATATGTGTGTGTGTGTGTGTGTGTATATATATATATATATATATGTATATCTATAAATATATACATATGATTATATATATACATATACACACACACACACACATATATACATATATATATGTATATATATGTATATATGTATATATATAAAGCTAATGTACTAAGAGGGGAGGGGTGAATCAGTACTTCAAATCTTTTTCTTAACAATATCTTTACTGTTATGCATAAACCGAATAGTGCAGTAACATAATATAAATCTAAAACAAATAGATAACAATCATACATGATTCACTCCATAACACATATATTTTGGTTATGCAGAAACTCTTGGTTAGAGAGAAAAACTGCGGTGGGGATGGCACTCACAACTTCACTACTGCAATAATAAAGGTTGCTCGGTTAGAGCTACATGTTTAGCTATTTCTGATAGCTTACCCTGTTAGGAGTATCAAGATCTATTAGATCTACCTTGCTAAAGGATTTTATAGCACTTAATATAAATGTTGCACCTAGTTAGAGGCTTTACAATTTATAGACTTGATTAGAGTCTTTTACCCTATTAAAGGTTTCTCTTACAACTTCAAATATTACAATAAAATCATTACAAATATCTGCAACTTTACATCTGGAATGTTATAGCAAATGCTATGTGCTCATAATAAGATTACCTTGCTTATAGCATACCTCAGTAACCCATATAGTAACTCGGTAAACCCTTCTGTTTACTCTATTCTTTGACTGTTCTCTGAAATCCTTCTTGATGACCTCCGTGTCTCTGTAACAATCATAACACTTAGTGCTTTCACATATCTTGCTTCATATATTTCTATATCTTCCTTTCTGTCATACTATATGTGTATATCTGATCTCAATCCATGTTGTATAAACAGATCTCTTATGTCGGTGATCTGATTATTGCTTTGATCTTACAAACATGATTTATCAAATGAATAACCATGCAAAATAATTTCATTGGTTAGATGACCTCAAAATCATACACAATCTTTAAGTGCAATTTCTAATGTGATAACGGTTCTATGTTCCTTGATCTTGTAACACGTTTCCATATGTATGTCCAGGTTCAATGAATCTGGTAACACGTTTCACTCGGTGTATATCAACTTGGTGTGTCATCTTTGCTGCTTGGTAGACATGGAATGATACTCGGTAGACAACTCGGTGCATACTGGGCTCTTGACTACTTTCTTCTATAACCGATTGGACTGTGCATACCGACTGAATATTTCTGTAGAGATAACCAACTAGAGTATATAGAATAACTTTAAACATAAAACTAATGACAACTTGATAAGTAGTAACAATCTCCCCTTTTGACATTAGTTGAGATGTTTGACAAAAAACTACTTTCAAAGTTATAACTCAATAATCTATATACTTGCAAAATTTGACTATAGTAACAGTATATACAATAGTCAATGAAATAATATATCCAGATATACTCCCCTTATCAATATACTGTACAAAACTTTGATTTGTATGCTCGGTGATCTGCTCTTGTTCTTTGCTTACTGTTCTATTCATGGCTCGGTTCACTGCTATTGGATACTTTGCTTACTCTGCTCGGTATACTCCCCTTGTATACTACATTCCTTTTGTTTGATACTATACTTTGATTCTTTGAATACTATATCACTCCCCCTTTTTAACAAACATCAAAATTTAGTTACCATTTGGTGGTGGCAACTAGTCAAAAATGGATTTGTACTTTGTCCATTATTTGGTGAGAGCGACAGAGAGGGCACCCTTTACACTGTCCATTAAAGAATTTTGTGCTTGAATATCAACCAATAATGATATTAAGCCATCTAAAGTGCTTCCCTCTTGTGTAGTAGATAAGTATGTGGCTAGGTTGATCTCTTCTTGGATGAATGAAAGATGAGGAAGGAATAATGTCTAAAGTGTCATTATGTCCATCCTGATCTTGTGTTCTTCATTTCTTAGGTCCAATTGTTGAGCCATGAGCTGTTGTAACTTTGTATAGAAATTTTGAACTGAATTGGGCTCTGTGGTCAACTTATTTGAGAGATCGGTGATCTCTTTCTCAATTGCTTCTATTTTATTTTTTATATCTTTAATGAATAAAGAAAATGTACAGAGTTTCTGAAATAAATAATGAATGTGCTTGAGTTGAGGGGTCAACTCAACAATAAATTTGACAAGTTTAACTTTGCCAATAGCTATAGCTTTCTGTACCTCTTCTATCATTTTTGCAGTGAGCTCTTTGTCTTTTAGCTTACTTAAATATTCGGATGCATCTACTCTAGATGTCTCTATCTTGGTTAGGAGTTCATCCAGTTGAATGTGGATGGCTGCATCTTTGGTTATTGTAGCTTCAGGTAGCATATCTGTTAAGAGTGCTTTCACCTTATGAAGTACTTTATTTTTCTTTTGAATAGCCATTTGCTTCTCTTGTTCAGCCTTTGCTTTGCATTGTTCACCGAAATCAATGAGTGCTTGCCCCTTTAATTTGGATATATCAACATTGGGCAACACTATTGGTTTTGACAAATATACTTTGAAACTATGCTTTTTCATCTTCTTTTCTTTTCCTTTCATCGATTGAACTAAGATGATGGCTTGTGAGGCTTGATGACCCTCGGTAGGTTGCTCGGTAGAGGCAACACTTTGGTCAGTTTCTTTAGCCTCTGTAGTGTCCTTTGGTGTCTCGGTACTTGGTGTCTCAGTTACAACATTTTCAGTGCTAGAAGGTGCTTGAGAAGTCTGTTCTTGAGTAGTACCTTCTCCTGCTATAGACTTGTGACCTTTGGTGCCTTGATTTGTATCCTGAGGGGCTTCGGTTGAGACAGGTTGATTGACCGGTGAATAAGGCTGAACTTGTTCCAAGACTGATTCACTGGATACAAGTTTTGCATATGCATTGCCTTCTATCATTTCCTATTCAAGTGCCTCTGTATCCATGATATCTTCATCTATTTGAATGGTGTCAGCAGGGTCTTGCTCTATGACATCAACTATTTCAACTTCAGCTTGCTCACCGGCATCCTTGTTTCTAAATATTTCCTGCCACTTTTCTTTTGTCTCATTTTCCACTTTAATATACAACCCATTCATCAGTTTCAAGGCTTTTTGGTTGACGAGGAACTTTGTGTGGTAGGTTGTCAGATGTTCTTTTATTTTAGCTATTGACATGTCAAGAAAGAGATGTACCAGACTTCTTTCTCTGATCCGTTTCTTTGAGTCCAGGGCATATTGCCACCTGTTATCAATATGTGCATATAATTCTTTTGGAAGAGAATTAGAGACTTCTAATGGGACCAATTGGAATTTTAGAAGTGTGCAGATGACAACTTTTTCTATTTGTCTCTTTTCATCTTCATTTCTGGATTCATACTTAACATATCTAAATCCTCCAAATCCACCATATTCCTTTAGATTAGTACAAAAATTTTCAACACAATGTACATTTACCTTCTTGCTCTTGACAATCTGAAATTTGCTTGCATCCTTAGATTCGGTGTCACTAGACTCTTTTGTTAAAATGAGTCTCCGAGTAGATTTCTTGTAAGTTTTTGTTACCTTGGGAACAATAACACTCTTTGTTTTCTTACTCGGTGAAGCTGCAGATGCTCTTGTGTTAGGTCACTTTGCTGGAGGAGTCGGTGAGTCCTTTGATGAATCCCGTTTCTTTCTTTTCAACACTTTTCCCTTAGGCAATTCGGTGCTCAGTGTTATAGCCACTTCTTGGGCTTCAGATTCCTCTTCGGTAATGGCTATAGTGCCTTTGATAGGTGTGGAGGAAGAATCTTCTCCGAATTTCTCTGATAATGCTTTTATCATCTTTGTTGCCTTTCTTGTAGCTTTGGGTACTACAATGTTCATTTTTACTTTTTCCTTCACTTCTTCATAGGTTCCATACCTCAGCTCGGTAGCATGTGTTGGCAATGTAAGAAATGCATCAATTTGTTGTTGTGTGATATCAAAATCAATCTTATAACCCATAGGTGACAAAGATTGAGTTATTGGTTCCACAACATTCACATAATAGTAATTAGTATCTACTTCAAAACATATGTCATCTTTGTATTTCTCCACTAGCTTGGGTGGAATTCGGTACTTGTTATGCATTTTCTCTTGAAACTTACTGAAGTAATCATCCATAATATCATTAAAATTATCACCTAGCTTCTTGATGAAGTCATTGATCTGATGGGTGATTGGTCGATGTAGTTCCCAAACAACTTTACCGACTGATGGAAAGAATTTTTCAAAATAGAAAAACATGCATACAAGTAGTGATCCAAACTTTAGTGTATTAGCCGAGTTGTTCTTCTTCGGCTTCCTGATGGTGTTCAGATTCTCAAACAGGTTTTTTAGCAACATCTCACATAGATCAATTTTCATTCCCTTTTTCACAATTTTGTATGCTAGGTCTACTGCTACACAGGGTACATTGTTTTCCCTTGCCGATTGGAAGAAACAGTAACCTATTACTCTAATGACAAATTTGAGTTTTGCATTAGTGACATTGTTCAATTTCAGTCCTCTGCAATCTGATTCCACTCTGGTTAAACTGATCAATTCCTTCTGTGATATCATTTTCTGAGCTTAGGCATGATCATAAATAGGGTAACCGGTAATCAGATGAATGATTTCCTTGGTAATCTTAAACGGTTGTTCTTCTAGCCACATGAAGTCATCATGAACTCTGCTAAAAACAAACTTGACCCACTGGGGTTTGAACACACGGGGATAGGTTAGGGCTTCAGTTAATCCCTTGATCTTAATATTCTCATACTTGCTATCCATTTTACCATTGGTGCACAATTCATCATAGGTGTCTTTGATTTCAACATGACCGAGTTCTTCAACACGACATTTGGTGAAGAATCTTACATCCTCGACTAATAACACTCTATCCGGGATGAGTGAAAATGCGGTTTTATCATCTGGTTCAGATGTAACTTTGGGAGTTAATGAGTATTTTAGTGAGGGATTTTCAACATTCTTAACAATAATGGGATCTTGGATCTTAGGTACCATTTGTAGATTTTAGATAAAAACTAACAAAAATCCTTAGGGTTTGAGGATTTTCAAACGACATATGCTTTACACTTAGCAGATAATAACAACTTGATAAGATCAGTAAACCAACTTAACAATGCATTGAGATTAATGTAAATACCTTTAATTTTTCTTTGTAGGAGGTTTGATCACCTTAGATTCGATTTGCTCTACTCTCTCGAAAACTTGGTAAGTAAAAATGACAGCGTAAATGCTTTAAGTACACAATATACCTTATCAGGCTCCATGCAGGTTAGGTCAAAAATATTAAATGCACTCGGTTCCACTAAACTGATTTACTCTCCTTTTTCATGTGCTTTAATTGGGTAACCAAACTTCCTTCATTTACCGACTTGACAGGTTTCCTGTATTCACCGACTTGACAGGTTTCTTGTATAGTGCTCCAAAAGACACTGATAGAATTTCAAACTTACTACTACATCTTAATTATGCAGATTTTGAATTAAGTACATAATAAAATAGGCACTGTTAAGATTTAACCTTGAGAGAATGCAGTCCCTTCAGACCTTTACCGATTAATTTGGAATAGGAGCACCTAACTTGGTAGGTAAGGTTCTTTCTTCATTTGACACAATTTCCTTCTTTTTCCAAATCATTTTTAATTTTTCTTTTATATCTTCAGTGTCTTTTCTAGGTTGATCTCTGCAATCTCCAGCCAAGTGTTCAACTTTGTGACAATGAAAACATGCCATACCAGGATTTCTCCATGATCTTCGGTTATTCATTCCAAACCTTATAAAGCAGTTGGCACTTATATGTCCATATCTTCCACAACATTCACACCATATCCTTGTATTGTAATCCCATGGTACTGCAACATATTGCCAGTTAAGATCTTTTTTGGGTTCAGTAGCTTCTAGTATTTGCTCGGTGTGCCTACCACATATAGTTCTTTTGCTTGTACCAACACTTCTCGGTACTATGTCCATATCTATTGCAATTTTTACAAAACCCTTTGAATTTTGCCTTCTGATAATTGTTAACATACTTTGTCCTACATTGATTAGATGTGTGACCATATTTATTACAATTGTAACAATGACCATTGGACTTAGTGACATTCAGTTGCTTACCTTTTCTGATTTGGCACATGTTGGCAGTGTGACCTTGATTTCCATAGTAGTTGCAAATAGGCTTCTTTCTTTTGATGTTCTTCTTGATTCCAGCTTGCTTTGATGATTCTCCTCTCTCGGTAGTATGGATTCCCTTCTCGGTAGAGTCTTTTCCTTTGTAACCAAGTCCTGCATCTTTGTTGGGTCATCTTGTATTCAGTTGCTCATCCAACATCTTTGATGCTTCATAACTCTTCTTCAGTGTTTCTTTGGATTTCATCTCTATTTCAAGTTCACTGGTCAACCTTGATACTTCAAGTCTCAATGCTTGATTCTCATCATATTTCAAATTTGCTTTATGATGTGCATAACCTAGTTGATCTGACAGGTTTTGTTGAATTCCAGTCATCCTTGTGATTTCATCATTCTTATCAGATACTAAGGCTTCAAGTTGTTGTTTCTCTCTTTCTAGATCTCTTACTTTATCCTTGGCTGTCCTCAATGCATCAAGATTTTTAGTCATCTGTGTGCTGAAATGTTCATGTTCTCTTTTCATTGCTTTTAGTTGATCAGCCAGTGCTTTGTTCTTTTCTTTCAATACTCCAATCATTTCTTCAGTCTCTTCAGATATACTGTTCTCAGATGATGTCTCAATTTGTTCCACTAACTCGTGAGAGTCCTGCAAATCATCAGATAATCTTCTTCTCACTTTCAGAGATTTTTGCATTTACCTTTGCATGTCTGCAATCACTTGATTAGCATGATCCAACTCTTCTTGCAGATACATAATCCTCCGAGATTGTTTATAGCCTTCCATTGATAAGATCTTTCTCTTTAGGCAGTTAAACCCTTTTCCAAGATTGAAGCTCTGATACCAATTGTTAGGCCCAATATGGAAAACTAATGTACTGAGAGGGGAGGGGTGAATCAGTACTTCAAATCCTTTTCTTAACAATATCTTTACTGTTATGCAAAAACTGAATAGTGCAGTAACATAATATAAAGCTAAAACAAATAGATAACAATCATACATAATTCACTCCATAACACATATATTTTGGTTACGTAGAAACTCTTGGTTAGAGAGAAAAACTGCGGTGGAGATGGCACCCAAAACTTCACTACTGCAATAATAAAGGTTGCTCGATTAGAGCTACATGTTTAGCTATTTCTGATAGCTTACCCTATTAGGAGTATCAAGATCTGTTAGATCTACCTTGCTAAAGGATTTTACAACACTTAATATAAATGCTGCACCTAGTTAGAGGCTTTACAATTTATAGACTTGATTAGAGTCTTTTACCTTGTTAAAGGTTTCTCTTACAACTTCAAATATTACAATAAAATCATTACAAATATCATTGACTACAAATGCCTTTTTAGAAGCAATACCCTATAAGGAGTAACCTCGGTAGATGATTTGAGAATCCAAGCTAATGGATCACCTTGTTAGAGGATTTAAATAACACCAAGCTTGTTAGAGCTTACTCGGTTAGGGAATGTCATTTCTACTGTAATTGTTAGTGAACAATAGGAGTTTGTTGATCTATCTAAATAGCACTACACTTTCTTGATCAGATCCATTTCATGCTCCTATTTGCCTTTACTCAAACTATAGGTACATCATCTAGTTCGACAACCACACACTCAACTTATCTGTGCTCACTCTTTGCCAACTCATTAAACTAAACAACTTCATCAACCTTATAAACAAATCAATTAGGTCGGTAACACAACAAAAACCTAATTCTCATAGAGATTACAAACAAATTGATTCAAGTATGACTGTTGGATTACATAGCAATCTCTTCACATCAATCAAGAAAACCTTGATCGCTCCTTGATCACCGCTTCATTGAACTTAGTAACTCATCATGTGCTTTGCGTTAGATGCAATACATTTATGCATTCCCTTGACAAAAACCATTACAACAACCTGCCAAAATCTTTTGGAATTGTCTTCATACAATAATTATATGTGTCATAATCGTTACCGCTCATCATCAGATCATAAACCAATATAACCAATTCAGCAGACTTAATCGCTTAGGGTTTATAAAAAATAATAAGTAGGGTTTACCGGTTACAAAAAAAAAAGGTTTACACCGATTACCGGTTCACTCCACAAATTCTTCCTACTGGTTATAGTAACAATATTACAACAATATCAACAATATCATTACCGGTTAATTGACATCAATGACAACATAACATATCATTAATGCAATCTTCATGAAAATGCCAACATTTTATAGTTCATGTTGTGTCATTTTCACTATGTTACTCTTGTTTTGTGATTTGGATTGTTCTCTTTGAGGATCCTTTGGGTTATGGATACATCAGACGGTATTAGAGCTGGTTGCGAACCTTGAGGCATTCCTTTGGGTGAAACAAATTGCCGATTTGAGGGTGGCTTCTTGTGTGTTCAATAGATCACTGATGGAGAGGCAATTGAAACCTTGTAGTCAGATCACCGAGTTGAGGTAGTTGCACCAGATCAAAGGAGGAGATGTTGTCGAGAAGTATGAACCCTAGAAGGATGGAGCAGATGATGGAGGATTTCAAGAATGAGACAAGGAATGAGATTTGAAATGTGTTGGCTAGTTTGTTGAGGAATCCAAAATTAGAGGATGAGTATGAAGAGGCAGGAGAAGAGCTAGAGGCTAAAGAATTTGAAGGATCGACAAATGAGGGAGAAGAAAGATTTCTTAGAGAGGTGGCACTAGTAAGAAAAATTCATAAAGTTGAGGTTTCTAACTTTTTGGGTTCATTGAATTCAGAAGATTTGATAGATTGGATCAAAGAGTTGGAGGACTAATTTGAGTTTGAAGATGTTAAGGAATCATAGAGAGTCTAGTTAACACAAACTAAGCTAAAAGGGCATGCTTCTTTATGGTGGAAAGAGTTGTAGAGAGATAGAGTGGAGGATGGTGAGATGAAAATCACCCGGTGGAGGTAGATGTTCGTAAGATTAAAGGCTAAATTCATTTCGGGAGAATATGAGTTGGAGTTGTTCAAATGGTTGCAGAACTTGAAGCAGAAGGACATGAGTGTGAAGGAGTATACTAAAGAATTCTACAAGGTGATGATTAGATCTGAGCATCAAGAGATGGATATGGAAAAGGTGGATAGATACATAAATGGACTCTAATTTAACATCTAGGATGAGATGAGTATGTTGAATATTTCTACAGTTGAGAAGGCTTATCAATATGCATTGAAGGCAAAAGATAAATTGAAGAGAAGACAATAAAATAACCCTAAGGGAAGAGAGAGACATGTAGCAGATAGAGATAAAATGAATGGCAGTATGGAGAAGTAGACTTCTGAGGGATTGAAATCTAAATGGAGTAAAGAACCGAAGAAGAAGAAACAAAGAAAAGGAAATGGCAATAGTAGTAAGGATTTCTTGGGTACATGTTTCAAGTGTGGGGAAACTAGACATGGAGCTGATGAGTGTCCTCATGGTAGCAAAGGAATGGCAAGGAATTTCATGGCACATGAGGAACCAGATGTTGGAGTTGTTGGTGAGAGCATGATAGCACTATAGTAGGGAGAATCCCTTATGTTTAGAAGAGTCTTTGATGGAGCAGAGCAAAGAAGAAACCAGACCTACTCAAAGAAAGAATCTATTCCAGATTGCTTGCAAATTAAGTGGTAAGTGTTGTAAGGTTATTATAGATAGTGCTAATATTAAAAAAATTGGTATCAGATGAGATGGTAGAGAAGCTTGGTTTGAAGAGGCTTGAGAATCCTTATCCTTACAAGGTGAGTTGGTTGGACGATGATCATGTGGTAGAGGTGAGAGAGCAGTGCTTGGTGAATTTTAATATTGGGCCTTACAAAGATGAATTCTTGTGTGATGTTGTGCCCATGAGTGCTTGTCATGTTTTGTTGGGTAGACCTTGGCAGCATGATAAAGGAGCTATCTATGATTGTAGAAGAAACCTGATCACTATTGAGAAGGATGAGTATAAGTTCACTTTGGTTTCTTTGAAGGAGAAGGAGAAGGAAGTGAATAAATTGATTCTTGTGAAGAGTTGCAATGCTAAGAAGCAGGTTGCAGAGGTTATACCCGATGATGGTATGGATCTAAAGAAGGGTCTTGTGGATGGATCTGTTAGCAAGGTGGTACCGGATGGCAGTAAGGTTAGAGTTATGGTAGTAGACAAGATGAATTCAAGTGAGAGAACTAGATCAAATTTGCAGAAGAAAGAGGGTGGTAATAAGAGAGATAGTAATGGTGCAAAGCATGGGGAATGAGGAGAAGTGGAAAAGAAGTTAGAGAATTCAGCTGAGTTACCAGAAGGGGTAAGGAGGAAGAATTTAATAGATAAAGAGGACATTTGGATAAGAAATGAGCATGGGGTCTATAATCTGAATCCTTTTCAATGTTCATGAGTTGCCTCTCATGGAACATATTTTTTTTTTCTACCTAGGGTGTTTGATGTAGGAGCATCCCCAGTTGATGAGCAATCTTTCATCAACCAAAAATATATTTGCTTTTCAGTTGTTCTTGTTCTGTGTTGCAGTTTTTGTGCTGCTTCTAGAATTCTCTGATAGTTGTTCCTTTTCTATTGTGGATCAGATTATTGGATTTCAGACGTGTTCTTTTTTCTTATTATATATTTTTAGTTCATTTGGACTCTTTTTTGGCAAGTTATCACTTTTGGATTGTCTGTTTCTTGGTTCCCATAGTAGTTTTGAGCTTAATGACTAGTTGAAGTTTCTTCTTGTGTGGAGTGATTTCTTGGCTTGTGGATCTATTTGGCACCATGTTCATGTTACTACTTATCAAGTTGCCATTAGTTTTATGTTCAAAGTCATTCTATATACTCTAGTCAGTTACTACTACCGAGATATTCAGTCGGTATGCATAGTCTAGTCGGTTACAGAAGAAAGTAGTCTCAGAGTGCAGTATACACCGAACTGTCTACCATGTATCATTCCATGTCTACCAAGCAGCAAAGATGACACACCGAGTTGATATACACCGAATTAAACATGTTAGTAGATTCATTGAACCTGGACATACTTATGAAAACATGTTACAAGATCGAGGCACATAGAACCGTTATCACATTGGAAATTGCACTTAAAGATTGTGTATGATTTTGAGGTCATCTAACCAATGAAATATCTTGCATGGTTATTCATTCGATAAAACATATTTGTAAGATTGAAGCAATGAATGGATCATCGACATAAGAGATCTATTTATACAACATGAGTTAAGAATTAAAAGGTGTGTGTGCATGAGTGTAAGAAGACTGTTACAAAGACACAGAGGTCACCGAGAAGGTTTTCAGAGAACAGTCAAAGAATAGAGTAAACAAAAGGGTTTACCGAGTTACTATATGGGTTACCAAGGTATGCTATAAGCAAGGTAATCTATTCTGAGCACACAGAATCTGCTATAACATTCCAGATGTAAAGTTGCAGATATTTTTAATGATTTATTGTAATATTTTTGAAGTTGTAAGAGAAACCTTTAGCAGGGTAAAAGACTCTAATCAAGTCTATAAATTGTAAAGCCTCTAACCAGGTGCAACATTTAGATTAAGTGTTGTAAAATCCTTTAGCAAGGTAGATCTAACAGATCTTGTTACTCCTAACAGGGTAAGCTATCAGAAATAGCTAAACATGTAGCTCTAAACGAGCACTCTTTATTATTGTAGTAGTGAAGTTGTGGGTGCCATCCCCACCGCAATTTTTCTCTCTAACCAAGAGTTTCTGCGTAAGCAAAATATATGTGTTATGGAGTGAATCATGTATGATTGTTATCTATTTGTTTTGGCTTTATATCATGTTACTGCACTATTCGGTTTATGCATAACAGTAAAGTTATTATTGAAGAAAAGTTTTGAAGTACTGATTCACCCCTCCCCTCTTAGTACATTAGCTTTCCATATTGGGCCTAACATTTCAATGTTCCGAGGTCCTTGGCCGACCTTCCTTGATCATCCACACTTTGTTATTGTCTTTGGTAGAGGAGATATTCACATTTTGGGTCCGACCTATTTTACACGTTTCATTTTCCTGTTTTGGAGAATGTAATCTTTTGTGGCCAACTTGGATGTGTTCTAGATGCTATATATATTGTTGTATTCAATCCTTTGGGAGACAAGTGAAGATAGATGATGATTGAGATTTATGATTTGTAATTTGACTAGCTAAGTCACTTCCAAATGAACTTTACCTACATATTGATAATAGGTGGAAGTATGCAATGGACTCGGAGAAACAGATCAGAGAAAGAAGTTTGGTTCATCTATTTCCTGACATGTTAGTAGCTGAAATAGAAGAACATCTGACAACCTACAACTCAAAGTTTCTTGTCAAACAAAGAGCCTTAAATTTGATGAATGGGCTATACATTGAAGTTGAAAATGAGACAAAAGAAAAGTGGCAAGAAATCTTTAAAATCAAGGATGCCGGTGAGCAAGCTAAAATTGAAATTGTTGATGTCACCGAGCAAGATCCTGATGTTACCGAGAAAGACCCTGCTGACACCATTCAAATAGATGAAGATGTCATGGATACAGAGGCACCATAATAGGAAATGATAGAAGGCAATGCATATACAAAACTTGTATCTAGTGAATCAGTCTTGGAACAAGTTCAGCCTTATCCACCAGTCAAGCAACCTGTCTCAACCGAAACCCCTCATGACACAGATCAAGGCACCGAAGGTCACAAGTCTACAACAGGAGAAGGTACTACTCAAGAACAGACTTCTCAAGCACCTTCTAGCACTGAGAATGTTGCAATTGAGACATTGAGTACCGAGACACCAAAGGACTCTATAGAGGCTAAAGAAACCGATCAAAGTGTTGCCTCTACCGAGCAACCTACCGAGGGTCATCAAGCCTCACAAGCCATTGTCTTAGTTCCATTGGTGAAAGGTAAAGAAAAGAAGATGAAAAAGCATAGTTTTAAAGTTGATTTGTCAAAATCAACAGTGTTTCCCAATGTAGATATATCAAAATTAAAGGGGCAAGCACTCATTGATTTCGGTGAACTATGCAAAACAAAGGCCGAACAAGAGAAGCAAATGGCCATTGAAAAGAAAAATAAGGTACTTCAGAAGGTGAAAGCACTCTTAATAGATATGCTACCTCAAGCTACAGTATCAACTGATGCAGCCATCCACACTCAACTGGATGAACTCCTAACAAAGATAGAGATATCTGGAGTCGATGCATCAGAGTATTGGAGCAAGCTAAAAGACAAAGAGCTCACTGCAAAAATGATAGAAGAGGTATAGAAAGCTATAGCTATTGGCAAAGTTAAAATTATCAAATTTATTGTTGAGTTGACTCCTCAACTCAAGCACATTCTTTATTTATTTCAGAAACTCTACACATTTTCTTTATTCATTAAAGACATTAAAAATAAAACAGAGGCAATTGAGAAAGAGATCACCGATCTCTCAAATAAGTTGACCACAGAGCCAAATTCAATTCAGAATTTTTATACAAAGCTACAACAGCTCATGGCTCAACAATTGGACCTAAGAAATAAAGAACACAAGTTCAAGATGGACATAATGACACTTCAGACATTATTCCTTCCTCATCTTTCATCCATCCAAGAACAGATCAACCGAGCCACCTCCCTATCTACTACACAAGAGGGAAGCACTCTAGATGGCTTAATATCATTATTAGCTGATATTCAAGAACAAAATTCTTTAATGGACATTGTAAAGAATGCACTATCTGTTGCTCTCACTGAAGCACGAACCAAGTACAAATCCATTTTTGACCAGTTACCACCCCCGAATGGTAATTAAGTTTTGATGTTTGTCAAAAAGGGGGAGTGATACAGTACTAGAGGAATGATAGGAGTGATATAGTATTGGGGGAGTGATATAGTATTCAAAGTATCAAACAAAAGGAGTATATTATACAGGGGGAGTATACCAAGCAGAGCAAGCAGAGTATCCAAGCACCAAGCAGTGAATAGGACAGTAAGCAAAGATCAAGAGCAACACATAGAATATTGATCACCGAGCATGCAAAATTAGAGTTTTGTACAATATATTGATAAGGGGAGTATATCTGGATATATTATTTCATTGACTATTGTATATACTATCAGTATAGTCAAATTTTGCAAGTATATAGATTATTGAGTTATAACTTTGAAAGTAGTTTTTGTCAAACATCTCAACTAATGTCAAAAGGGGAGATTGTTACTACTTATCAAGTTGCCATTAGTTTTATGTTCAAAGTCATTCTATATACTCTAGTCGGTTACTACTACCGAGATATTCAGTCGGTATGCATAGTCTAGTCGGTTACAGAAGAAAGTAGTCATAGAGCACAGTATACACCGAACTGTCTACCGAGTATCATTCCATGTCTACCGAGTAGCAAAGATGACACACCGAGTTGATATACACCGAGTTAAATGTGTTACCAGATTCATTGAACCTGGACATACTTATGAAAACGTGTTACAAGATCGAGGCACATAGAACCGTTATCACATTGGAAATTGCAATTAAAGATTGTGTATGATTTTGAGGTCATCTAACCAATGAAATATCTTGCATGGTTATTCATTCGATAAAACATATTTGTAAGATTGAAGCAATGAATGGATCACCGACATAAGTGATCTATTTATACAACATGAGTTAAGAATTAAAAGGTGTGTGTGCATGAGTGTAAGAAGACTATTATAGAGACACAGAGGTCACTGAGAAGGTTTTTAGAGAACAGTCAAAGAACATAGTAAACAAAAGGGTTTACCGAGTTACTATATGAGTTACCAAGGTATGCTATAAGCAAGGTAATCTATTCTGAGCACATATAATCTTCTATAATATTCCAGATGTAAAGTTGTAGATATTTGTAATGATTTATTGTAATATTTTTGAAGTTGTAAGAGAAACCTTTAATAGGGTAAAAGACTCTAATCAAGTCTATAAATTGTAAAGCCTCTAACCAGGTGCAACATTTAGATTAAGTGTTGTAAAATCCTTTAGCAAGGTAGATCTAACAGATCTTGTTACTCCTAACAGGGTAAGCTATCAGAAATAGCTAAACATGTAGCTCTAACCGAGCACTCTTTATTATTGTAGTTGTGAAGTTGTGGGTGCCATCCCCACCACATTTTTTCTCTCTAACCAAGAGTTTCTGCATAGCCAAAATATATGTGTTATGGAGTGAATCATGTATGATTGTTAACTATTTGTTTTAGCTTTATATCATGTTACTGCACTATTCAGTTTATGCATAACAGTAAAGTTATTATTGAAGAAAAGTTTTGAAGTACTGATTCACCCCTCCCCTCTTAGTACATTAGCTTTCCATATTGGGCCTAACAGTTCAATGTTCCTAGGTCCTTGGCCGACCTTCCTTGATCATCCACACTTTGTTATTGTCTTTGGCAGAGGAGATATTCACATTTTGGGTCTGACCTATTTTACACGTTTCATTTTCCTGTTTTGGAGAATGTAATCTTTTGTGGCCGACCTGGATGTGTTCTAGATACTATATATATTGTTGTATTCGATCCTTTGGGAGACAAGTGAAGATAGATTATGATTGAGATTTATGATTTTTAATTTGAACTTCTTAGGAGATTCAGATGGATCTTTTTTTATAATGTAAGTTGTAATAAGGCCTGTAAGCTTGTATGTTGCCGGCTTGATTTTAATGAATCTATGATATTGTAGATATCAAATTGTGAATTTTATACTTCATGTTGTGTTGCTTCTATTGTATTACTCTTGCTACATGATCTGAATTGTTCTGTTTGATGATCGTTTGGGTTATGGTTGCGCCACTCTTATTACATCAATTCATGGTAGATGTTCTCGAGGATGATAGTCTTGATGGTATGTGAGTTCTCCTACCTATAGCATAACATTGCATTTCATGAAGTCCTAAAATATGGACTAGGTTGAGCTAATTTTATAGATTTTTGGCTCAAGGATCGTGTTCAGACTCAAATCTATAGTGCCATTTTTCTTGAGTCCCTTCCAATTTGTATGTATTAGTCATATTTGACTCATTATTGATATGAATTTGAGATGTCTTAAATTGATCTTCAAAGTGTCAAAAGGTGTAAAAAAATATTAAAATTTTTATCCTAGGCCATTTCTAGTGTCTTCCTTAGTATTTTGTATGTGTTGTTGGCATGATTGGCATAACTGATGCAAATGAAGAATGATGACTGAACTAGTAAAAGACTATCTATGATGACATTCTGATGAAGAGATTGAGATTGCATGATTGGATGACTTTTATCAGTTATTTGTATTGTCATTGATGTCAACTGATGTTTACTATGTTGTATTTTGTCATCTTAGTCGTTTTTGGTCTACCGGAAAGAGCTTACCGGTAAAGAAACAAGAAACTGGGAATTAGGACCTTAATGGGTAAACAAGGAAATGTTTTGATTAGATCTAGTGATTGGTGATGATTGAAGTGTTGTGGTTTGGAATCTGATCTTGTATCATTGTAAAGTATCTTTGACCGGAACTGCATCATACTCTGATGACCAGAAGTCATGTTTATGATTTTTGTTGTATTTTTACTAGGGTTTACAGACCGACAAAGAATTCTCTTAACCAGTAATGATTTTGAGTTTGGTGGTGGATCACATTATGTTCAAATGTTGGTGATGACATGGCTAAAACCACATGAAGTGTTTGAAATATGTTTTGGCACGATCAAATAGCGCATTTCTTGGGAATGTGCGAAGTACTTAGCTAAGAGTTTGAAAGTATCGGATCAAGGTACAATGATCATTCAACGAATATAACTAATTTATAATTTATTGTTATGATCCATTTGATGATCTGTTATGATTTGTAAATATTTGTGATGATCTATGTTGTAAGTCTTAGGGTTTTGTAACCGACTAAGTTGTAAAGGTTATTTAGGTCGATATAGTTGATCTTTGTTGTGTCGGTGGTTTTTGAGAAGAGTGTGAAGCCGAACTAGAGAGTGAGAGATCTACCAGAGTGTAGCATATTTGGAGCAGAATTGGATCTGATCAAGCAAGCAGTTAAGTTCTATACCTAGATCATTCACTATTTTTCCTTAATGGTTGTAGCAGTCAAAATCCCTTAATTGGGTAGGTCCTAATAAGCCTTACATTGTAAATCCCTTAACCAGGTAGCTCAACATCTAAGTGTTGAATCCTCTTGTGAGGTTTATCTAATAGGTCAAAGCTCCTAACAGGGCTCATCATCTAAATCCCTTAACTGAGTGACTCCTAACAAGGTCTACTCCTAATAGGGAATATTTGTAAGCTCTTAACCAGGCTAGGCTCCTAATAGGGTGCATTCCGAAAGAGTGCACACTTTTTGTGGGTACCAATTCCCACTGTGGTTTTTCCCTATTTGGGTTTCCATGTGAAAAACATGGTATTCATATGGTGAATGTTTTTATGCGTTGTTATGTTTTATTTTCAGTGAATGCATGGTTAATGAGCACTTAATGTGCAAACTTGATAAATCAGATTAGAAGATGATTATTAGTAGATACTGGTATTGGTAAATAGTTTTGTTAATGGTTATTGTTTGATTTGGTGAAAATTTTTATAAGGTTGAGTTTTAGATTTGAATTTGTTGTTAATTTTGATTCACCCCCCCTCTCAGTATTAACTAGATCCTCTAGGATTAACATGTTTTTCATCCTTTCAAACTTTCAGGTTTTTTCATACCTACATGCCTTCCCTATCAATCCCAATAATCTTCCTATAACCTTGCAAAAGAAATTTAAGAACTAATTTTTGGAGTGTCAAAGTTTCCCATCTTGACATCCTTATCAAACTTGTCATCCATGGCATGCCTTCATTGAAAGTCTTATTTTTCCTTCTAATTCCTTTTGTTGAAGTTTTAAAGTTCCCCATTCCTCAATACCATTCCTTTGATATTCTTGATCTTTGAAGTGAAAAAGCATATTAAAACTCTAAGCCATTTGCATCCATAAAACTTTTGGACTTCTTCATCCATCCCACACCCTAGTACCCATTCCCTTAAATATCTACTCTTCAAAATTTGACATTTTACATTCAATTTTTTTGTCTTTCACATCAAATTTTTGAAGTTTCCCGTCCTCAAATTCCACCACTCCTATGTCAACATAAATCAAAATTATATTTTTGTCCATACCTAATATCAATATCTCTCAAAGGTATTATTTATGCTTTGATCCTAACATCTCGAAATCATTTTCAAGTAGTCAAATCTCCCCTATCAACATTTCCCCTTTTCTCATCACTCTTAGCATGATTTACTAGTCACCCTCAATTCCTTAATGCTCCAATCCTTAGAATGAAGTATGAGTTCTTCTAGACCCCTAGCGGTCTAAAATTCATCATTACTTTCCACTATGAATCCAACCTTCCCTCTTAGATGACCCAAAGCTTCAATAATGAATTTATTTGGCCTTGCAACTATTGGGCTAAATCTAAAAGTGTAGAGAAATCATTTTTTATGTGATTGGAATGATTCAAAGGAGAAAATGGGATCTTTCCTATACCCTAATTAATTGTAGTGATTGAGATTGTAATGTGTAATGACTAATATGCTATCCTAAGTTAAATGAATAGATTTTTAGAAAATTTATTTGTACTTTCACATGAATCTAAATGTCAGCAATGTTTAGAGATATGACAAATGAATAGAGAATGGTTTTCACACTATTATAAATGTGTATGAATCCCAAAGGGACAATTCTAATATAAATATTTTTTCACAATGATGACTAAGGCATAGGCAACCTATGTAGTACCAAACTTATATGACTTCTCCTTTACTAAATTTTATTGGTGACCAATTTGTATATACAACATGTTTTCATTAATTCAAAGTGTTGGTTCTTTGGGTTTCTACTAGCCATAATGCAAAATAGTTTAAGGTTATATTTTTTGATAAAGTATCCACTATTTGAGTTTCTCCCTAAGTTTCAAAGAGGTAGCTATTGTAGCATATGTATATGAAAAATTATCTCCTTGAGTGGTTATTAATATTTTGATTTATTTTAGAGTGAGAGGTGCAACAAGCCAACCTTCTTGTAAAGTTTCTTCCAACAATTTTTTTAGTGTAGCTATAATGGGTATTTTAAAATGTTGTAGCATTAAAATCTATTACATATTGAATATATGGAATTATCTCCTTCTTGGTGTAGATGAATATCAATGAGTTTAAAGAAATATTATTAGAAAAAAGTGTTTATCTTACATCATATTTTTTTTTTGTTATTTATAGTTATTGGGTGTGTGTAGGATCATGGGGGTCCAAATAGACCCTTAACTGGGAATGGAAAATTCACAAAATAGAGTTAGGCAAATTCACATAAAAAATTTGAATAGGTTAGTAACATAATTTGCAAAATAGTTAAGTACAAAATATGTAGAGAATTGAATGTAGTTTCTAATATACTAGTTAATTTTTGGACAAAAGGTAAATCCATTTGCTGAAAATTTAAAATTTCAATTTATTAGGACTAATTTTTTTGAAAAAAAATAATTAGTAGGTGTGTGTCCGGTCATCCTAACTACAAGCAGAAAATAATATATGTGTGTGGGAAATGTGGGTGACAGAAACATAAAAGTCTGATTCCAAAGTGTCCACACACCAATGGGACTCTTGGTGCAAGTTATGCGAGCTATATTGAATAGCTCAACTTCCCAAGGGGTATTCCATTGTTCTCTATCTCACATGATCCCTCAAGTCAATGTCTTTGCTCTCAGGTCACTGAGAAAAGTGACTTAGGAATGACAACTCCAAGAATGAGTCACGTTTGATTAATTTAGCATGAATACATTCCTAGATATGTATGATATTGAATCTATGATGATTTAAGCTAGTATGAATATGATGTTATGATAAAGATTAGTAATCCTATCCTAACAATATATACTAATCTAACATGGATATGCTATGATATTTAAATTTACTTCTAAAATGCTATTAAGATTATTTTTATCAAAGAGAGGCTAAATGCTTAGTAAAATGACTATAAATTAGATGCATGAAACCTAGATATATGAAAATGAGAGAATGGGAGCTCTATTTATAGGAAAAATAGGGCAATGGATGGTCAAGATTGGAAAATCTTAACAAGGGCCACAGATTGAAAGTTATCAATCCATGTTCACAATTCTCACCAATGAAATGGTGACAATTGTCAACAAGAGGTTGCTTGAGAGGAGATGAAAGAAGCATTAAATGCTTGAGAAGACATGAAGGTTACCTTAGGAGGTAAGGGTTAAGGTTAGGTTAGGTTTATCCATTGGATAAAGCTTTTACCCAAGAGGTAAAGTCTTGTGCAAGGGTTAAAGATATAACCAAGGTTAAAGCCATGAATGCTTGATGATACCCTTAGGTTAGATGAGGTTTGAGTTAGAGAGAACTCTAATCATGCAAGAACATTGAGTTAACCATTAATGGTTATGAAGACTTTGAGGGTTAACGTGTTGAAGACATAAAGCCTTTAATGGTTATTGAAGACTTTGAGGGTTTGAGAAGTGACTTACCTTTGCTTAGGAACGTGACAATATTTAGGAGATAGATTAGGCTAAATTGGAAGTGATTAGAAGAATCTAGAAGGGATTTAGGGAGGCAAGTGGGAGATGTAGGATTTTGCAAGTGGATGGAGGGGAATTTTAATTAAAATAAATTACTTTATTTCAATTAAATAGATGCAACTTGCATAAATACAAGTGGGGGATTTAAATAAATAAATCATATTTATTTATTTGCAAGGATCAATTTAATTAAATGTAAATTTAATTAAAAAGGGAGAATGGGAAATTAATTAAATAAAGTGATTTATTTAATTAAAGGTTATGAAAGGCTTAGGTGAACTTAATTAAATAAATTGAGTAATTCATTTAATTAAATAGATGATTGCAAAGGAATTAATTAAATAAAATTTAATTAAATAGAGGAATGAGGCTAAAATGAATATTAAATATTCACTTAGGAAAGTGGTCAGATTTATACGTCTACATTTTGCCCCTCTTTGAAGTGATGTGTGTGCACATGTTGATTCAAAGAAAACTTGTCAGATATGCTGTTAGAATTTGATCGATATGATATTATATGTCGAGATGTCGATATGATACCCCAAATTTGATGAACGATATTGATGATGCCCCCTCGGGAGATGAATCAAGGATTATGAAAAATTTATTGATTTGATGAGCGTTTTTGAATTAACTGCATTTTGAATATTTTGACTGTGTTGAATGTAGTTTAATTGATTCATCTCCTGAAAATGATGTTGATAAGATTAAAAGTGAGAAAAATGAGGAAAATACATGCCCCACTTACGAACCTTGTTGACTTTTACCCTATAAAAAGTAAAAAGTGATTTTATTCTTATCATTTGCACATTTGTTTCCTTGTGATTGTGACACTTAAGCTTTGATGAAAATGTCAGTTCCCTATGCTTCGCACCAATTTGAGTGCATTCATTGATACTGAAGGCCTGCTGCATATGGCCAACCTATAAGTGATCTAAATCTTGCCACATTTTTTAGTGATTTTTCCTGTTTTAATCACGTTTTTCATTTTTTTGTTGAAAATTTGTCGTTTTAGCACACAGGGGTTTTGTTATAGCACATATGATAGGAAAGATAACGCATAAGGTTAACCTAGTTAGGTTAGCATTTAAGTTGCATTCTACAATGCATCAGCAGGTTAGGGTAGCGTGTCTAGTAAATTAGCACATAGGGTAGACAAGTTAGCACACATGGTAGATAGAGTAGTGCGTCTAGTAGATTAGCGCTTTGGGTTAGCAGGGTAGCGTAGTGGAAAAACCAGTTAGCACATAGAGGGATTTAGCATGTAGAGTAAAGTTTCTAGCACATTGGTGAAGAAAGATAGCACATAAGTAGTAGCTTAGCGCGGTGGAAGTATGTTTTGGTGTGTAGGATCCAAAAATAGGTGAAGAAGGCTTAGGAGAATGCGTCGAGGGTCGAATAGATTAGGTAGATGGCGTAGGGGTTGGTAGGTGGCTGCTGAGTGTTTCAAGATGGGTCATGAGCCAATGTTTTGCCTGCTGTGATAATGTCTGATTTTTGGAGTCTGTTAAAATTTTCTTTCGATATGGAGTTCCAAGTTGGTTTGATTGTTTGAATGAAGATCTTGATTTTTGCCTTGCAATATGAATTTGATGCCCAATATGAGTTCCAATTCTTGATGTCCGATATGATGCCTAATTTGATGCTTGCATTATGGGTCTTTGATTGTTGATATGATGCTTGTGTTATGGATCTTTGATATGATTTCTCAATATGGGTCAGATTCTAGATATGATGCTTGTGTTATGGGTCTTTGATTGTTGATATGATGCTTGCGTCATGGATCTTTGATATGATTTCTTGATATGGGTCAGATTTTTGACATGATGCTTGTGTTATGGGTCTTTGATTGATTTCTTGATATGGTACTTTGATTTTCGATATGGGTCTTTGATTTTTGATATGGGTCTTGATTTCATGCTTCATTGTTTCAAGTTGATTTTTTTTTTATTGGATATATCGGATAGATGTGGGAACTGATGATGGACATTTATTGTTTTGTAGGCACAACTTAATGTACTTTAGTCATGAGAGCAATTTTCGCGACCGTGATCATTGATTCCGTGATTGTAATAGACTAATAGGGATGTGATTGAGAGATGTGTTTTATCTTCCTTACTAGACATGCCTCGGTATATCATTAACTGGGGTTTGTTGACAACTTTGGTGGAGAGGTGGCACAGTGACACAAACACCTTCCATTTGGCTATAGGCGAGATAACAGTCACACTAGAGGACTGTTATTGCATTTTGTGGATTCCTATTGTGGGGGCCTTGTTGCCATACGACCAGACCGAGGAGGGTGGGATAGAGGCTCTCCATCACATCTTCTGAGATGACCAGATCTATGGATATGAGATCCCTTGGCAGGATTTTGTGGATCTTGATTATGCTCTATTGCCCTCTATACTAGTAGGTTTTATTGGTGGATTTCTGTGTCCCAACTGTAGGTCAAAGGGACTAGCTGTGGGATGGGGATTGGTTTTGGAGGATATGGCGACATAGGGATGCAGGTTTGGATGGGGTTCCTGTATGTTAGCCCACCTTTACAGAGAGCTTCATCAGGTGGTGTAGTTAGGATACAACCGCTTATCAGCGAGCGTGACATTACTATAGGTGTGGGCTTGGGAGCACATTCCTGTGTCAAGACCACTTATAGATAGGGATAGGCCAGTTATTCGAGCATATGATTATGGGTATATAGGTATAGTTGTCCACTGTAAGTTGGGAAAACTAGAGCACTGGTGGAGAGCATTGGATGATATTGATACAGTCATATGGAGACCATATATGGATTGTGAGGTGTGGGATGAGGATGAGCTAGAGATCCCCTATGTTTATATGTTGAGATATTTTATCGGGCGGACGCCCTTTATTATTGAGAAATTTTTGCATAGCCATGTGTAGCAACAATATGGAAGATAGCAGGGGATACCATAGGGAGCGTGTTTGTATTCTCGCTAGAGATAGGATGTTCCAGAGTGGGGACTCACAGTGGATAGTGTAGTGGCAATAGATGAGTATATGACATTGGTAGGGTAGATCTAGGATTATGGAGCTGGGGTTGTTGTTGCTAGGATGACATAGGAGTTTGCAGCGTACTTCATGGAACATGCAGTGGCATGGATATCATAGCCAATAGAGATGTTACCTGCTTTTGATGATGATGAGGATGAGTAGCCAGAGAGGCAAGGGGGAGTCAGACAGAGAGATGAGGAGGGAGAGGAGGTAGGAGATGGAGGTGGAGATGATGGAGGAGGTGGTGGAGGAGGTGGTGGATTTGGTGAGAGAGATAGAGGGAGAGATGGAGGATGAGGGGGAGATGGTGGGAGAGATAGAGGAGGAGATAGAGGATGGGATAGAGGATGAGGAGGTGATGGAGGGAGAGGAGGAGATAGAGGGAGAGGAGGAGATGGAGGGAGAGGAGGAGGACTCCTTCTTAGTGTTGGTGGGGTTGGTAGGGTAGGTGCAGTGTTAGTGATGGTGGGTGGTATAGAGGATTTTAGGTGACCTACCTAGAGGAGGAGATCTGATGTGCTACCTCCACCGGTGCCTCAGATAGGGATAGGTATGGGTGGGACCATGACACAGATACACATTTAGATTAGGGTACCAACCCATCGATAATGTTCATCGATTAGAGCCCTACAGGTTACAGTACAGGAGTTACAGGCATAGGTGCTAGTACAACAGCGCTACAGTACATAGATTATGGCAGAGCATGATACAAAGAGAGAGCATCGTGGTCGGGCAGAGGATCTTGCTGATAGATTGGAGAGAGTGACAAGTGGTGCTTAGATGTGGGACACACTGAGGGAGATATGGTACATGACCAAGGAGGTCGAGTACTACAGGCGTTTATATGAGGAGCTCGTCTCTAGAGAGCACAAAGCTCCTAGCTATGCTGGGAGTCGATCTACTTGTTCTCAAATGTGGATGAAGAGAAGAGGTGTTATGGGGCTTGCCTGATGTGATCCACCTGGTGGAGATCCAGGGGCTGGGATATCTTCTACGAGACCATTAGCCTCAAGAGATAGTCATACCTGAGAGACTTGTCTCAGTTGTATTTTGATCATTTTGTTGTATTTTGACAGACATGATATCCCTTGTACATTTCAACCATTTTTGAGATATATATATAGCACAGGTTTCTCTGATCCACATGTGATGTGTTATGGATGATGATTTATGATATGCATTGATATGATGTTTCTATTATGATGATGTAATGCTTAGATAATAATGCTCTTGATTTTTTAATATGATGTGAATGTGATGGTGTATTGTATTGATTACTATGATTTATGAGATGTATCTTGAAAATTAAATGTATGGTAATGATAATGATCTGAGATGTACCTTGAAAATGAGATGTATGATAATGATAATGATGTGAGATGTATCTTGAAAATGAGATGTATGATCATGATAATGATGTGATATGTATCTTGAAAATGAGATGTATGATAATGAGAATGATGTGAGACTAATGCAAGATGAAATGTGATTTTAGGATGATATGCAAGTTTTAAAATGATATGCAACTAAATGCAAGATTTTAAAATGATATGCAACTAAATGCAAGATTAAGATGATAATGATGATATGCAACTAAATGATCACCTTCATTCTGTCATTATCATTCATGTTTAGTCACTTGTTTATGCTTTGTTTGTGTTTGTCATCATTGAGATTTTGATATGTTGAAATTTTATACAAGCATAATGGTATAATTGAACCATAATGACTTGAGTGAAACATACATGGATTTTGATATTGCAAGATGACACAAGCATCGAGGTATAATTGAACCAAGATGACCTAAGTGTTGCTTGCGTAAAACAAACAAGAGTTAACCATTTGTATGCACAAAGTGGAAAAATTTCTTCAATGATATGTTTCCAATCATGTCTCAAGACAAATTTGTACTGTACAAGTGATCGCCTCATAGACAGAAAACCAAAAAAATATCAAACTCCCCCGTTGCCTTCTCTAGCTCGATGCATCTTTGAGAAACTTAGGAGATCCAATGATTCCAAATTTTAAGATGAAAAATAGTCAAAACTATATCCTAGATGTAAAAAAATTATAATTCATAAAATCATCCATCATGTGTGTGTTAAATTTATATTTGGATACTGGTCTTGTTTTCTAGCCTGATGAGCAGTTGTTGATAGGGATTCCTTAGCATGTTGTGATCCTTGTTTGTTTGTTGTTTCGAATGCTTGAAGTGAGAGGAATGCTGCCCCTAGCCACATATATATACTGATGTGGATATATATGTTGATCACCAAGACATGGTGGGATATGATATGGAGAAACTTCTCAATTTGGATAATCAAGGACATTGACTACGCTAGGTATGTCTGGGATAATGCTACATGAAAAGTGTTGGGTGATGTCCATTAGTTGAGACTTGGATGGATGTAAAATATATGAGTACTGATAGATAGAGAAGCCAGGCTCTCACAAATAGCACTTGTTGCCAGGTTTTCACTACTTGTTTTTATTGCACTTTTTTTTTTGCTTTTGATTTTTTTGTATTTTATTTTTATTTTTTTGTATTTTTCACTTTTTCCATGCACTAGATGTCTCAAGTGTAGAATTTATTCAGATGGATTTTGTTGGTTGGTTCATCGAGCACGTCTCCTTCTGAAGTTGTTAGCTGATAGGCACCTGATCCGTAGGCTGATATGATGATTTAGGGACCCAACCAGTTAGGTACAAACTTCTTCTTTTCTCGATCTTGTTGATTTCTGGGATTTTCTTTGAGTACAAGATCATCGACTTAAAAAACCCTAGGGATGACTCTGTGGTTGTAGCTTTTGCACATGAGTTGTTGGTATGCTTTGAGATGATCGGAGGCATGCTATCATTTTTTATCTAGAAGCTCTAGTTCATGCAATTTGTTTACCCGATATTCCTCATCTGGTATGAGGCCTTTCAAAGATACATGAGTGAGGGAATTTATACCTCAAGAGGTAGATTTATTTTTGATTTGTACACCAATTAAAATGGCATAGCCCCTGTATGCCCAAAGTGCCAGATTGAGTTGTACATGCCAGTCCTTACCTGCATCATTTACTGTTCTCTTAAGGATTTTTAAGATTGTTTTATTTGATGCGTTTGCTTGACCATTCCAATGTGGGTAGTAAGGTGTAGAGAAGCGATGTTCGATTTTGAATCTTTCACATAGCTCTCATATGTCTTGATTTTTGAAAGGACACCCATTGTCTATGATGATGGAACTTGGAATTTCGTATCTACAAATTAGATAATTGAGAATAAATGAGGCAATCTATTTTCCAGTTATTGTGGTCATCGAGACTGCTTCAATCTAGTTTGTGAAATACTTTGTTGCAGTGAGAATGAACTTGTGTCCATTTGAAGAGGAAGGATGGATTTTCCCTACTAAATCAAGTCTGCACTAACAGAAAGGCCAAGATGTTGTAAATGGCTGTAGTTCCTGTGCTGGTGCATGGATAAGATTGCCATGAATTTGGCACTTAGAACATTTCTTTGCAAATTGATAAGAGTCTCTCTCCATTAGCGACCAATAATATCCCATTCTTAGAATTTTTTTAGCAAGAGTAGGACCACTTGAATGTGTGCCACAGATACCCTCGTGAAGCTCATGTAAAGAAGAGTCAGTTTCATTACGATCAAGGCAACAAAGAAGAGTACCATCTAGACCTCAATGGTAAAGTGTGTCAGCAATTAAGGTATAATGAGCGGCTTGCCAGATAAAGCTATGTTTTTGGTTATGAGATAGGTCAAGTGGTAGGGTATTGGTCTTAAGATATTCATAGATTGTCCTGTATAGAGGGGAGTCTAAACCGGTTAAGGCATAGATGACATGGGATGCAAAATTGTCATAGGCTGGGGAAAATAGTTGATCTACCAGGAACTCATAATGACTCCATTGCTCTGGAATTTGTAGCAGTGAAGCGATAGTGGCCATTGCATTGGCTGCTTTGTTATTCAACCTTGGTATTTGATCAAAGGTGATATGTACAAAGTACTGTTTGAAGTCATCTACCATTCTCTTATAGGGTATTAGTTTATCATTCTTTGTCTTATATTCATCCTTGATTTGATTGATAACTAATTGAGAGTCTCCATAGACTCTTATGTCCATGATTCTCCATTCCATTTCCATTTTGATTCCTATTACTAGGGCTTCATATTCAGCGATGTTATTGGTGCATGGAAACATTAGTCTATAAGATCATGGAATTGTGTGCCCTTCTGGAATGATGAACAAGATGCCGGCACCCGATCCATGTTGGCTATAGGAACCGTTAAAGTACAGGGTCCATTGCTTGGTTGTGACAGTAAGGACATCCATGTCTGGAAATTCCACCTGCATTGGCTGTTTATATCTGGTAATGGTACTTTAGCTAGTTGATCTGCAATTACTTGTCCTTTGACAGCCCGATGCTCTATGTATTGGATATCAAACTCACTGAGAATCATGACCCATTTAGCTAGTCGGCCTATAAGAGATGCTTTGTTGAGTAAATATTTGAGAGGGTCAATTTTTTCTACTAGCTTGATTGTGTGAGCTAGCATGTAGTGGCAGAACTTTTGAGAAGTGAATACTACAACTAAACAAGCTTTCTCAATGAATGCATAATTTAGCTCATATCCATTTAATGATGTGCTGATGTAATATATATCTCTTTCCTTGCCTTCTTGATCTTCTTGTGCTAGAAGTTCCCCAATGATACTTTTGTTGTTGATATGTAGAGGATGAGCGACTTCCCTACTATTGGTGGTACTAGAACTAGTGGATTCATTAGATATTGCTTGAGTTGATAGAATGATTCCGCACACTTGGCTTCCCATCTGAAAGGTATGTTCTTATGTAGCAGATGATTGAATGGTATACTTTTATCTGCTAGTTGCGCTATGAATTACCTAGTAGACTGTAGTTGTCCCTTTAGAGATCTAAGTTGGCTAATGTTCCTGGGAGGTGGTATCTCCATGATGGCTTGTACCTTCACTGGATCTACTTCAATG
The DNA here is from genome assembly GCF_030272615.1 of Cryptomeria japonica. Lineage (NCBI taxonomy): Eukaryota > Viridiplantae > Streptophyta > Pinopsida > Cupressales > Cupressaceae > Cryptomeria > Cryptomeria japonica. The sequence continues at coordinate 289,522,348 of NC_081413.1, forward strand.
CCTTTTGCAGACACAATGTAGCCTAATAGTTTACCTGATGTGACCCCAAAGACACACTTCTTAGGGTTTAGTCTAACCTGGAATTGCTCCAATCTTTGAAATTTTTTATCTAATATGCCCAGATGTTCTGCCTAGGTGAATGACTTAGCCAGTAAATCATCCACATAGTCCTCCATGAAGGTATGCCTCATATCATAAAATATTTCCGTCATCGCTCTTTGATAAGTTTCCCCAGCATTGTTTAAGCCAAAAGACATGACGTTCCAACAATACGTTCCCCATGGATAGGTGAATGCCATTTTATCTTGATCCTTTGGAGCTATCTTGATTTGATTATATCCAGAGAAACCATCCATTAATTATAGAATTGCATGGCCTACTATTAGGTCCATAATTATGTCGATGTTGGGCAAAGCAAAGTCATCCTTTGGGCATGCTTTGTTGACATCTCTAAATTTAGTGCATATTCTAATGCTTCCATCTGGTTTTGAAACTGGTACAATGTTTGAAATCCATTCAGCATAGTCCATAGGTCGAATGAATCCGACGTCTAATAATTTCTTTAGTTCAGCTTTGACCATTAATGCCACATGTGGATTCATCTTTCTTAATTTCTGCTTGACTAGATTAGCTCCTGGAGCAATAGATAAATGATGCATGATCAGGTTCGGATCCATTCCGAGCATATAAACATAGGACCAAGTAAAATTGATTTGTTTTTCTTTGAAGGATCTGATAAACTCTGGTTGTTCCTCTTCTGTTAGTGATTCTGCTAGGTGTATGTTTTTAGTTATTTCTTTTGCACCAATGTTTATTGATTGAGTGGGCTCGATCAATATGGGTGACCGCTCTTGATAGTGTTCTGGAAGAGTCTCAAGTCTCCCATCCTTAGGTGCCTTAAAAATGTTTTCACCCTCAGATGTGTCCTTTATTTTGACTTTTTTGTGATCTAGTGCTGCCATTGACTAGTTTTTCAGTATTAGATCCTTTGTTTCTTTCATTTTTGTGACTGAGAGACTTGGCACTCCCTTGATTGCAGATATCATTATTTTGTTTTCTGGTAGAGAATGTTTTCGGGTTGACTATACATAGATATTGGACAATGGATTCATCATTTGGGAAAATGGGTATATCAGGGTGTTCAGGTTCATCCCAGTCTATGAGATTAGGAAATACAAGTGGTAGAGAGTGTTAGGAACCAGAAGGACAATTGAGAGGGGGCGGGGGGTGAATCAGTTGTCAATGAATTTAAATGCAATTATAACTTAATCCAACTTAATACTTAACACTGGTGAACCAAATTTAATGCCGATTAACAGATTATTAATTAATATCAATACCATTGAAACTTAATGCATGAAACAAAAAGAAAAACAACATCCACAACACATAACATAATTTTTTGACATGAAAACCCTATAAGGGGAAAAACCATGGTGGGAAACCTTACCCACAATCAGATGATACTACTACAGGTAGTATGTGTATACAAATGGGGTCTGCACATGCTGAAAGGCCAACTGCCTAGAGCACACTGCTCAAATGGGAGTCACAATGACTACAGTAGGATGGTTAAATCCTAGAATAATATAGTGCTCAAAATAGCATCTCCAATGCTAGATTTAGTACCGGTTAAGCTCTGATAAACACCTTCAAACCTTCCTTTAACCTTCAAATGATGTTTTCTTGATTCTCTCTATGATCTGCTAATATGATCTTCAATATTCACACATACCATGATCATACCACAATTCCACACTTCATCTCACAAATGAGATCTTACATTTATACAAAATCTAAGACCAAATGTGTAGGTCAGCTCACTAAGAATATTACAATTAAATCAATTACAAATAAGTCTTGATGCAATACAACATGTTGACTCAATACAATTACAACAATATCCAATTAATAAATTATCTTCATAATGTGTCGTGCTGATCTGGATTAGATAACGCATATCAATCCATAACCTAGACCAATCTGCTAGTAACAACAAATATGTCAACCCAATTAGACCAATAACCAAAACACCAAAATCAAGTATCCAAACAATGTTTTTGACATAATCAAATGATCTCCAGATGATAACAAGTTATCATCAGTACTGGTGAACCATATAACCTATTAGTGAGCATATACCAGTGACTGTTCATAAGTCACTGACCTTGCCAGTGAACACAATGTTCTAGCTCAATAGTAAACTAGTATAACCATAGTGCCAAATCAACAATGTAGATCTCCAGAAGGATAAGTGTTGACATCAATGACAAAGCTAATGTGACTATGCATAAGTCACTAACCTTGCCAATGAACACAATGTTCTAGTTCAACAGTAAACCAATATAACCATAGTGCCAAATCAATAATGTAGATCTCTAGAAGGATAAGTGTTGACATCAATGACAAAACTAATGGAACACATCCATAATACCAACAAAGAGTCATTTAGTGGGTCGAGATTGACTGTGGTAAGTGTCATGACAGAGGTAGTGTTATAGTTGTTTGAGATGTCGGTTAGCTTAATGATATTGTCAAGTTATTCGATGGTATCATCTTCGGTGTAGACTTGTTTGTAGTGTTGCTGCTCGTTCTCCTTAGCCTCATAGATATGTCGTGGTCCGAATTCAAGTAATCGAGACTCTGCAACTTGTCCCTCCTGAGAAAGGGGTGTGTATGAATGGATAGTACCTTCCTCAACATCCTCAGTAATATTTGAACAAATACCCCATTCATAGTCATTAGAATCAGTTTTAGAAGTACTGTCCTAGAGTCGCTCACTGCTGCTGATAGGTACGTTGTAAGGTGAGAAAAGATCTCTGATAATTGATACCAATATTGTAGTTTTTTCTGATTCAGAATCAGAGTGGTGCAAGAAAACCAAGGCACATCTCAGACTCTTGAAGATAACTAGGTTGCAGTAAGTGGTTAAAAGGATACAATCATGAAGTTGATCCTTTGGATCCACCCAATAATGTTTTTTGGTCCAACTTGTAAGGCTAAGAGTTCCAAAGGTACCTTAAGACAACCTTGGGTCTCATTAGAAAAATAGGACCTTAGAATAGGATTTCATAAGTGTTTTTCATATTATTTTAGAAAATAAATGATTTTAGAATAGACCCTAAACATGTTTGAAGATTGGAGGATGCAAATTGCCAAAAGTTGCAAAATTGTCAAAAATGTTGTCAACAACTTTTGCAATATTGCTCCAAGAAGTTGCATTTTGGTTCTAACGGTCATAACCATTCAAAAGGTAGTTAGATTCATTGAAAAGGGTCCATGTAAGCATGTGAAACCTTCTAGGTGAAGGTTGGAAGTGATTGGATGTTATTTTGGTGGACAATTGAATGAGAAGCACTGAATTTCCTGAGCTATTTTGTTTTTTTCTGAGACAGTACGATATAGTACAGATTGCTAGATCAAAAATATAGGAATGGAATGATGGTAAATTGAATTATCTCTTGTTTTATTGTGTTTGGAGTTCACTTGGTAACCAGAGTATCAATTTTGTCTTCTTTATGTTCTGACTGGTCTAGAAATCCTTAATTTCAGGGTTAGTGCAGAGATGGAACCCTAACTTGTCTTTTCTATAGTGGAATCTCATGGCCACTTGGAAAATTTAAGTTAGGGGAGTCTATTGTAAGACCCTAAAGGCTCATAAATGGAGGATTTTGTCTACTACTTCAACCACCAAGTCCTAAGCTAAATATCTCTATGTATTTAGCCTAAGCGATGAGACCATTGTGTGGACAGTCAACCAAACAAGCAAGGTGACCAGTTTGATAGTGGATCCTATTCATTTGGAGGTAGGAGAACCTAACCAAAGTTCTTCATTAGTCCTATGCACCCATTCCTTGATACTTTCTTTGTTAACCAAGCCTAATTAGGCCTATTAGGTCTCTGAATATAGAAGGGTTAGGGTATGCTAGAGTAGGCTCAATTCCTGCAACTTTGGAATATTTTGTAAGTCCGAAAAGGGTATCCAAAAAATTTATTTGTTTTTCTATTCCTTTGGAATTTTTGCAAGTTATTTCCCATAAACTGGATAAAGAGACCTATTGGGATCCTCTATCCTTATAAGGGTTTTTAGCCTTGTGGAGATCCCATAACCTAATTGGTGTTTTATTGTCCTTATATTAGCCATAAGGAAACTATCCCAATCATGAGATTGATAATTTGTAGACCGGCGGCCAAGTTTCCATATTTTGGTCAAATTTGGGGAAAGTGTCCCTAAAACCCAATCTTGGTTGGAGTTGTGTAAGGTACCTAGAACCTATGGAAGAAGTGTGGGGTGTGAAACACACTTAGGAGATTATTCCTTCCATCTAGGAAGCCATTGGACCACTTAGGAGTGAGAATATCAATCTCTGGGTGTATAAACTGAGTAGGCCCATTGTACATTTCCTGCTATGTACTCTGCATCACAGAGCCTGCTTGTACCCTTTGCATTTGTTCATATATTGTTTCTACTTGGAGAGTAGTGATTTCTTTAGGTGGTGACTCTACCTTATTTTGAATAGGTTCTTGCACATGATGCACTTTTCTATAAGATGCTTCTTCCGACTAGTTCCTCTTGTTGTTTCTCTTTTTCCTTGTGTTCTCACTTTTTCCTTGTTGTTTCTGCTGCCTAGTGTAGTGCCTCTTGCCATGAGTTCTCATTGTACTTCTTCTTTTCTTTCCACTGAGGTTTTTGATACTTTTTTTTTTTGCCTCGATGGTATGTTGTGTTGATATCCCAATCCTATTTTATCTTGTAAAAATTGTGAAGGAGGTTCTAGTGGTTCTGTAATGCCTTCTTGATGCTTGCCTATAGGTCCTTTGTCATTGTATCCCATCTATTGCATGATTTAGAATCCTTTTCCATATTGTTGTGTTGGTATGGCCACCTCCAGAGTAGTTTCTCTGACCTCTTTCTCATCCTTGTATAGCCAACTAAGGATGTCTTTCTCTTCTGATTCATTTGCTAGTGTGCCTAATTGGATAAATTTGCCATCAAACTTGATGATGGGTTGTGTTGCTTGATGTGTTGATGTAGAAGGTTGTCCATGATATTTTGGTGATTTTGGAAATTTTGATAGACATAAGGGTTTGAAAGAGTATTTTCCCATGCCTTGATCTTTGATTTTCATCTTTTGTTTGAAGTCCATGGATAAAGACTTGAGTTTTTCTTGATGATGATCTAATGTTGAGGAGGCTGAAGCTTTCCTGTTGTGTGAAACTAGGCTGCCTTGAGCTGCCCCCATAGAATTGAAATGTTGAATAGGGTTATTATCAGTAGATATGGAAATTTCCTATCCATTATATGAAAGTTTGACACACTAATTGTATGTTGAAGGCATTGCTTGCATTTCATGTATCCAAGGATGACCCAATAGAATATTGCATATTAAGTCTATGTCCAAGACTTGGCACATAGTGTCCCTTTGTATCGGTCCTACTTGAATAGGTAGTATCATTGTTCCTTTGGATGACCTTTCTTCATCATCATAGACCTTGATGGCGATCTTCTTATTTGGATCAATAGACTGCTTAGAGAAGCCCAATGCATGGATAAGCTTTAAAGTACAGATATTGAGACCAACTCCGCCATCTATTACCACTCTTTTAACCTAATGTTTATAGACTAAGAATTCGCTATGAAGTAGAGTGTTATGTGGATGATTCAAGGATACATTATCGTGATCGGAAAAGGTGAGGTTATGAGGCCCTGCCATATGAGCCACCATGGCTTGGAATTTATCAATGTCTAGATCTTGAGGAACATTTGTTTCAACCAGTGCTTGTTCTAAGATGTCCTTATGTTTTGGCGAGAGTTTTAGTAACTCGAGTATGGATATCTGAGCAGGATTCTCTGCAGTTGATCAACCAAATTATATTGAGTCTTGGGGATAGTGGTGGATGTTGATGTATGCCCTTTCAAGACATATTTTTGAGCTCTGGTTGTAACATTGATTGATGCATGGTATTGTTTGTCCTTGATTTTTATGACATTTATTTGGTTGTCATCTATTGATATGTGATTGATGGTGTTATTGTATAGGTGATTTATACGAGATCCTTCGACATTGTTTGATGATGAAGCTCCTCCCTTGTTGTAATTTGGAAGAGGATTTTTAAAGGTGTCATGGTCACCGTTTGTTTTGAGACCATCAACCGTTAAATCACCTCTATCAATCATATCTTGAATGATCTTCTTAAGTCTCATGCAATCATTTGTGTCATGTCCTTTATTTTGATGAAAATCATAGAAATGTGAGTCATTCCACCAAGGTGGTTTGACCTCTTTGGTTTGTATTATTCCCTCGATTAGCATTGTTTCCATGGTTATTTTTGTTGCCTTGGGTATTGTTTTTGCCTTGGGTATTGTTGTTGGTGTTTGAAATTGAAGGTCCTTGATTGGAATTTGGTGGATAAGTGTTAGTGCCTTGATTAACACCTTTTTGAGTTTTTTTAGATTGTGGCTTACCTAATAAAGCTAATACTAGTTGTTTGGACTTCATATCATTAGCATCAACTCCTCCATCATTAACAATGTTTTTGTTTCTTGTCCAAAATCTGGATTTGTCTAAAGTGTTGTTGTTGTTTTGACTGTTAAAGGGGTGAGTGTTGGATGAGTTCATTCCTTCCTTAAAGAACTTCAATGTTCCTTTCTTGATGCATGCTTCCTCTACTTGGATGCCATTTTATATCAAATTGGAAAAAGATGGTATGCATTGGAGCTTGAGTTGATAACTCATCTCACTATTTAGATTGTCGATAAAGATCTCCATCTTTTCCTTTTCAGGCATGTCTCGAGGATATCATAAAACCATGCGTCTCCAACATTGAATAAACACCATGAATGTATCATTGTTCTTTTGTTTGGTGTTACATACATCCAACATAGTGATTGTGTGTTAAATATTATAGGAGTATTGTGTGTCAATTTGTTTACCAACTCATCAAATGATCTGATGGGAGGTGTAAGTTTAAACAACCACTCCATTGTTTTCCCTCCCAAACTTCTTTGGAATAGCCTCATTAAGTAAGTGTCATCGTGAGCAAACTCTAGGCTTATGGTATAAAATTTCTGAACATGATCACGAGGATCACTTTTACCATCGTAATTGTCATACTTTAGTATATCTGAATTTGGGGGAAAAGGTACCATGTTTAATCTCTTGTCAAAGGGATAAGGACAGATCTCGTCCAAGGAGTATCGCACCATGGTCCCTTGTTGCATGCCCTTGCATTTGCCTTTGCAGCATTTGGATTTGTTGTGTAAGAGAAACCATGGGTGCATTTGTACATCGAGGGAGAGCTTCCTCCCTTTCATTAATATTATCCTGAGTTCGGGCATGGTTGTATTCGGGGGTGTTGTTTTGTTCATGTATGATTTACAGGTCATGTGTTTCTTCTTCTCTTTGTTGGTCCTGATAGGCATAATTTCTAGACCTTGTTCTAAAAATTCATTTGTCTACATTCCTTAAGTTTTTGGTATCAAAATCTTCAGGAAGTCTAACTATTTTGCTAGTTAGCATGAGCATATATTTTTCCTTGTCTGCTTCAATAAGTCTTTCCATAAGCCTTTGGAATGAGGGGTTTTCTTGACACTCTTGGAGAAGTTCCTTGGTGATCTTTGTGTCTCCCATATTAGCATACTCATCAAATGGGTTGGATAATCTATGACCCATACTTGATTCTGGTTGTGATTTGCTTTGCTTGTTTTTCTGAGAGCAAGTGATAGCCGACATTTAATAAATTTCTATCGGAGTTCCTGGTGGTGTTTGGTGGTTTAAGTGGATAGAATATGTTCCTCAATAAAAAATTTCTATTACAAATGGTGTTTCTTCTTCTTCCTCTCTCTTAGGGGTTGGTGGTTCAGGTTGAGCTCCATTATAAGTGATACAAATTTTTGGTAACAAAGCGGGTTTGATTCTTCCTCCACAATTTAAGCATTGGCTGAATACTGCTTTCTAAATATAAGCTCTGCTTCTCAAAGGTGCTTTGTCAAACTCATTTGTTTTGCCTTGAATATAAAATTGCATGTGACATAGAAATGCATGATGTGATTTAAAGATTTGGCGATTGATATAGAGAAACTTATTCCTTTTTGCAAGTACTTTAGAACTAGGTTGTCTCTTCTTCAACTTAGTTTTGTGATGAAGACTTGTTCTTCTCAAAATATGGGGAGTGGTCATACACGAATGATCAATGGTTTTTGTTGATGTTGGATTGTGATACTTTGTTTGAAAACTCAAGCTTACTTTATCAAGTAAAGGTTTAGTTAGATTCATCTCCACGACAGTGTGTCAAATGATATGGATAAAAGTTTCCCGATATGGAAACTTTATTTGACAACTTAAGGATTAAACTTGGTATGTTGTTTTGATAGAATCCATTAGATGGTGGAACTTTTATCAATGTGATGATACTGCTTGATTTTGGTTGGATGAAGTCTTATCTTGAGCTAGTTTTAGATTCAAAAAATTTGTTCTAAGGATGCTTTTTTGATTTTGGAATTGTTTTCTCTAATAATCGGTTTCGGATTTTGACCGGTGATAAATTATTTTAGGAATGCCTGGTTTGCTCTCTATTTTTCTGGGTTTTGAATATGTGCTAAGACAAAGATTGGATGCGCTAACAATGGTCTAGATGCACCACAAAAAGTTCTCTATGCACTAAGATGCCTCTTCTATGTGCTGACTGAGATTTGTTTGAAACTGTTTTGATTGGAAAGGTTACATGCTAATATGTTCTTGCAAAGCGCTAGTGTTTGAGCTGAAAGCGCTAAGATATGCCTCTTACGTGCTAAGGTAATGTTAAAATGCACTAAGTTGGTATCACAAAGAACCACTGGAAGTTTTACTTAGTCTAAAAATAGTTATGTGCTAAAGTGAAGGCTGAGAGCGCTATATATTAGTTTAGATGTGCTACAGAATGGTTGATATGCATTAGAAAGTTTCTCCTATGTGCGAAGTTGCCTTGATTTGTTTGTTTCTACCATTTTAGGATTTTTAACACTTGTGTTTTTGATGGATGATTTTCTAAAAAATAAATTGTAAACACAACACACAAATGAGATAACAAATTTTGCCTATGCTAGACAAATAGTGTATGTTCTGTGAGGATGTGTTCAAATCCCTGATGTTTTCACAGGTTTAGATAACAAGTAAAACAAATCGGATAGACTCTTTATTCAAGGGTCATCAACAATATCATAGCCCACTAGTCTCGATGCTCCATCAGCTCAAACAACCTTCTCACCCCCTAGGAGGTGCCCATTTTTTTGCCTTTTGCCAAAAATTAACTCAAAGTGAATTGCTTCACAATTGAGTAGTTATCTTGACAGATATATGGTGAGTGATCTTGGGGGAAGATTCATCATAACTATGACATTGAAGATGTTTAGATACTGACTCTACTCAAAGTTTCTAGTGCTAAGGTTTTTAATCAAACTTTCGTTTAGTCTTCAGTGATAAACTTCCTCGAGAGGCTTCCCAACCTTTAGAACAAAGGCTTTACATATCTTAAAGATACTAGGGGAAGGATTATCACTCAGAAAAACCGTTGAAGGGGACTTTCATTAGCTTGCACTTTTGATTATAGTGGGTTGGAACACTTGGTGATAAAGTCATTTTCCACTTAGGTCGTTCCCCTCTCACCGGCCATTAATGGCACTCTAAGAGTAACTCGGGAGGGCAAGCCTACTAAAGGATTTAAATGCTTGAAATGAAGACATTATGAAAGAGTGGTTTGGCTTTTCACCCAGTTAAGGGGAGAGAATATACCTTCCACTTTCAAGACAAGGCACATAAGTGTTCTTTTTAACCTTTCATAGCAATGATTTGCTAACTTCTACTTGGAGATGTTGCTCCAAAAACCATGGTGTTCTTTTTAACATTTCATAGCAATGATTTTCTATTTAAGAAAATGAAATCCTGGTCAACAAAAGGAAAATCATGAACAATTCCTTTGCTTTGCACAAAATAATAAGTGTGTTTCTTTTACTTTTGCAATAAATCAAAATGAATCCTTTTAGGAACCAAAGGAAGGTGGAGTTCTTTTTACCTTTGCTAATTGAAAAGTAAATTTGTTGTTCTTTTTAAACCCGAACTAAGTGTTTTCCTAACTTGCAAGAATGAAATTTTTTGCTTTGTTGTTCTTTTTACCCTTGCAATAAGGAAAAGATGAAGTTTTGTTTTAAACACCAAAAGAAAGCATGAAGTTCATTTTAAGCATCCCAAAGAAATCATGAGGTTCTTTTTAAGATTTTGCAAAAAAAGGAAGGTGAGTTCTTTTTACTAACTTTGAAAAAGAGTAAAGAAAAACTTAAACTAACTCCTATTGCTCCTACACAAAGAGGTTAGAACCTACACAAAATCAGTTAGCAAAAACAATCAAATCCTAAGGGTGGACTTCACAAACCTAAAATTTTCCTTCTTTGGTTATAGTTCTTCCTTTTCTTTTGTCAAAGCTATGCGCTAGACTGTTGGACATATGCGCTACAGAAAAGTGCAGATGCACTACAAAATGACTTCTATGTGCTAGGTTGGTTACCGAATGCGCTACTCTATTAGCCGAATGCATTATGATGATACAAAATAAAGCCAGAATATTAGGCGCTAATAGAAAGTCTAAATGCACTAGAGAAGAGGTCTAATGCACTAAACAATATACCAAAAGTGCTAACAAAAGGTTTCTATGCGCCAAAGAAAGGTCCCAATGCGCTAAACCAGCCTTTCCATGTGCTTACAATATTGCTTCTGCATAAAAAATGATGTGATTAATATGGTCGAGCCCCACAATGGGTGCCAAAAATGTGTGCGGGAAATGTGGGTGACAGAAACATAAAATTCCGATTCCAAAGTGTCCAGACACCAATGGGACTCTTGGTGAATGTTATGGGAGCTATATTGAATAACTCAACTTCCCAAGGGGTGCTCCATTGTTCTCTATCTCATAGGATCCCTCAAGTCAATGCCTTTTCTCTTAGATCACTAAGAAAAGTGATTCAGGAATGACAACTCCAAGAATGAGTGATGTTTGATTAATTTAGCATGAATGCATTCCTAGATATGTATGATATTGAATCTATGATGATTTAAACTAGTATGAATATGATGTTATGTGTCATGCCCAACTTTAGGGCACGAACGGAAATTTTTTTTTTTTTAAAAATACTTAACTAATTATCGACTAACTAATTTAAAATAATGCAACTTGATTTGGTCTTAACTATATTTGGTGTCAATCAGGTAATTAAATTCGATTTAGTAGCTCGGTTTACTAAGTTATCAACGAGCTAATATTTTCCCAAAAAGGGGAATCACTAAACTTCATTAATAAGAAATTAAAATCTTAAGTACAACGATTAATTTCGAATATAAACGTATTAAAATTTATCTTATCATCCCCAATCCACTAGAATTCTGAGTCTCAATTACCCTCGCAATTTATAACATTTTATTAAAGTAAATTTCCCCGGAATATAAAATACCCCTTTATTTATTTTTAAAACGAAACTACTTAAGAATTAAAATCCCTCTTATAAAGTTACTTCTACATTCATTAGTAATTTTAGAAGGGGAAAGTAACATTACTTAATCCTAAGATCAAATATTTGAACCCAATTAAATAAAGAAATTTAACCCCTCCTGGAAATTGAATTCTCTCTTATAAAAATCCTCCTATAAGGTTTCTTCCACATTTACCCCATATTTAACGAAAATATACAAATCTTAACTTGGCACCTAACAATATTAATTCAAATTTAATATCGATACCTATTTATATATATATATATATATATATATATATATTTATAAATTGTTACATACCCATCTGTAAGTTCACTTATAATCCCTATATGTATGAGTTTATAATGATATATCAATAGGGAGGGGGAAAAAGGTGGTGCTAATCTCCCTTTTTTTGTGAACACCATTCCCTCTTATAATCCATTTTTTTAAAAAAACATCTCTAAAGAAAACATTAAACTATTCCTTCTACCCTACCTAGGATGGTTTTATTATACTTAAAACCTAACCCTAACTCGAACTCCTCACTACCTAACCCTAACATGTTTTTCTTTTGTATTATTTTTTTTGTATGCATTGTGGGTGTGTGCAGGTGGGACGGCGCGAGGGGAGAGCCGAGCCGTTGAAAACCCTAGCAAATACCTAACGCCGGAGTTTGTTTAGACGCAGGTGCGGGGAACGCAAGCCACCACGAAGTCTGCAGCAGGGAACAGCAGAGGCGGTGGTGCGGGGGAGCACCGCAGCGCGGCATCGCCCGCTGCGGACGGCGCCGCCCGTAGGCTGCGGCCCCCCGCAGTCTGCGGACGTCGCTGCCCACAGCCTGTGGGTGCCGCAGGCTGTGGCCGCCGCCGCCCGGGCGCTGCGGCCCCCGCCTTAACTCGCACGGTTCCTTTGCTAAGTGTTTTCTACGATGAGTAAAAAAAAACAGGGTTTAAAAACCCTCCGAAAGCTTATAACATGCTTTCTGAGTTTACTTCATTTTCTTGGGTAATTTCAACAGCGAAATCTATATCGCATGTAGTTTTCTGTGTGTATCTTTTTTTATATTTATACATATATATATATATATATATATATATATACACATGCGTATATATATATGTATATACAGGAATTTGACAGAAACAAGGAACACAGTTCTTTTACCTGGAATAAACAGATCCCATTTTCAAAGAATCAATGATGTAAAAAAAAAATATATATATAAACTTATATATATGTATATGTATTCATATACATGTTTAAGGCATTAAATATGGTCTCTTGAAAATAACAGAATTTATTTACAATGTAATATTCATATATAAATATATATATATATATATATATATATATATATATATATATATATATATATATATATATATATATTTTGTCTGTATGATCTAGATAAGGAATTAATCAGTTTACTCCTCTTTTTTTTTTGGGTAATATCAGATCTGGAAAAGTATTATTTCTCCTTTTTTTTAAAACAGATTCTTCTTAAATGATTCTTAATGGTTATATATATATATATATATATATATATATATATATTTTGTCTGTATGATCTAGATAAGGAATTAATCAGTTTACTCCTCTTTTTTTTTTGGGTAATATCAGATCTGGAAAAGTATTATTTCTCCTTTTTTTTAAAACAGATTCTTCTTAAATGATTCTTAATGGTTATATATATGTATATATTTTAAAAGGACTGGTTTAACAAGATTATCAGATCTTCTTGCTATTTTAAAATATTATCAGAACTGTATCTAAATCCAGTTTGTCCAAACAACATTTAAAAGTAATAAATATTAAAAGCTAAATATTCTTTTGTTTTCTTGCAAAGAAAAGACTAATATAACAAATTTCATTTCTGCAATGAACAGAAAAATTAAAGACTGTTTTTACTTAAGTTTACAGCAGCCTAACATTGTAAAGAACATGTAGCATTAAAATCCATTTTCTTGCAGAAATCTTAATAAATGTAATGGCTTCACTTTCTTTTGTAAGACATAAAAATTTTCATACAAACAAATGTATTACTTCTTTCATTTGCAACTATCTAAAATAGGGAAAACATCATGTATTTCATTAGCAAGGTAGATACAAAATTATTATGGGTACCAAATAACATGAATACAAATGGGATGAAATCCCAACAATGTTTCTCCTCTACTTAGTAACTTAAAAATAATACAACTCCCCTTTTTTTTTTTTGAAGAGAACACTACAAGTGCTCACTTTGCATCTTTTACACCAACTATTACATTAAATCTATCCTTCTCCTTTTTTTGAAAAGACAAAATCTTTTTGCAACACAAAAACAGCAATTTAGTTCTTCAATCCTTCTTTTCCCATTCCCATGCAACCTGCATTAAAACACATTTTTGACCATGGGAAGCTCACCTCCCAGCCTAGGCTTACTAGAAGCCACCCCCGAGCTTGGAGAACCAAGCACTAGACGGGTTACAAACATACAATCCCCACAACAAACATAGGAACACATTTACATTCAAATATCCCTTCCCAAGCTACACATTCACCACTTTCATGGTGACTCTTCCATGGGTGGAAGTGGACCAAGTACCTATGGGGAGAATGCATGCCAAAACAATACAACATAAGCCACCTCATGGCAACACAAATGCAACCAAAAATACTTCCTCATTCCTTATGCCCCCCAAAAGGCTCAAAGCCATATTTACTCCCCTTATGACCCCCAAATGCATACACAAGGCTATGCATCAAGGGTCACCAAGGACACCCTTGAGAACACTCTCCACAAGGAGAGCCTCTCACCCATGGCTGTCATACTCCTTCCACCCCAAGATCTTCCTACCCTCCCAAGGGTAAGAGATCTTGGACACTCCCAAAAAAACAACAAGAAACACAAACAATCACATAGAAAAGAAACTACACATTTTAACTTCAACAAAACTTCATAAAACACATTCTTACAAGCAACTCTTTTCTCTTACAAAACAACATAACTAACACTTACAACATAACAAGAGGAGGTAAGAAGTAACCAACCTTATTCTGCCAAAAGGTTTGCTAAACTTAGTTGGGGATGAGCTGCCCAATTCCTCACTAATTTTCTCCAATTTCCACCAAAAATGCTAAACTCCTACTAACTTTTTCAAAAAGCAAGCATAATCTCCAAGAAAGGAGAGTGGGTGATTACTCACTAAGTTTCCAAATTCTTGCCTAAGAAGGCCTCTCACACACTTCCCAACCCCTTGGGTGAGGTGTGAGTTCCCATTGGTTGCCCTTCCCAAACTCTTACACATTACCAAAATTGGAAAGGGAAAAGGTGGAAGAAGATGGGGAAGAGAGTTTAACTTCTAAAAGGAAGGTTCTCTATCCTAGGAAGAACTTCCTAAGTTGAATTTTCGTGCATCTTGAAAACACCACTTTTTGAAGTGACTACATAGTCACATGGGAGAAGCCACATGTTGCAAAATGCCCCTAACCCATAGGTATACCCTTTGGACCTTTGGAAAAGCCTAAAAACTTACCCTAGGAGTCCATTAAACCCTTTGGAAACCCCACTGAAGTTTACCTACGGGTCAAGCCTGAGTTGACCACTCTCAAGACTCCCTACCCAAGACAGATTTGGGACCACACTCAAGTTTTTGAATGGCTTTGGTAAAAACAAAACTCCCTCCAAGAGACAAGTCAAAATCAATGACACTTAATCAGCACATGTGTCAAGTGACACAACAAAAATACAATATAAAAATCACACATGGAATTTGTCTCTTGAAGGATTACACATTTACATCTAAATTAAATTTTACACTCAAGCATTATACACATCACAAATAAAATACATTACAAGGGGGTGTTGTCTCTCCAAATAGACAACTCCCGGCTTAACAAATGCACATTGGTCTAGGCTTGGTTCTCCATTAAATTCCATGGTCACATGGATAATTTTCCTGCGCATCTCAATTAACACATTAGTAACTCCAAATAATCACAATTATACATAATCAAATGCATGGATTTCATTACACATCAAACACTCACACATTAGGCAACAGTAATTTAATATCTCATTTGTTTCAAATTCAATTTCACATAAGCAATTAACATAATTTCCCAAAAATGAATCATTCATAAATATGCATCATTTTTCTTTCATCAAAATAAAATCCTGCAAATTTCCCATAATGACATTCACCATCATAATGTAATTCTATTCTAGTAACATATCTAAAGTTTCATAATCATCATGCATGAAATAAAACATCAACAAATGTCAGTGTGATCCAAATCATGGAATCATATAAGTTCTAAGTCCATAATGCATAAAATAAAGCATCCATAATAGTCTCAATATGCAAATAACTGAAAATGTCAAACTGAATCGGGGTAGGGCCTCACATTATGATAAAGATTAGTGATCCTATCCTAACAATATATACTAATCTAACATGGATATGCTATGATATTTAAATTTACTTCTAAAATTCTATTAAGATGATTTCTATCAAAGAGAGGCTAAATTATTAGTAAAATGACTATAAATTAGATGCATGAAACTTGGATATATGAAAATGAGAGAATGAGAGCTCTATTTATAGGAAAAATAGGGCAATGGAAGGTCAAGATTAGATAATCTTAACAAGAGCATGATTGAAAGTTATCAATCCATGTTCACAATTCTCACCAATGAAATGGTGACAATTGTCAACAAGAGGTTGCTTGAGAGGAGATGAAAGAAGCATTAAATGCTTGAGAAGACATGAAGATTACCTTAGGAGGTAAGGGTTAAGGTTAGGTTAGGGCTATCCATTGGATAAAGCTTTTACCCAAGAGGTAAACTCTTGTGAAAGGGTTAAAGAGATAACCAAGGTTAAAGCCATGAATGCTTGATGAGACCCTTGGGTTAGATGAGGATTGAGTTAGAGAGAAAGTCTCTAATCATGCAAGAAGGTTGAGTTAACCATTAATGGTTATGAAGACTTTGAGGGTTAACTTGTTAAAGACATAAAGTCTTTAATGGTTATTGAAGACTTTGAGGGTTTGAGAAGTGACTTCCCTTTGCTTAGGGATGTGACAATATTTAGGAGATGGATTAGGCTAAATTGTAAGTTATTAGAAGAATCTAGATGGGGTTTAGGGAGGCAAGTGGGAGATGTAGGATTTTGGAAGTGGATGGAGGGGAATTTTAATTAAAATAAATTACTTTATTTTAATTAAATAGATGCAACTTGCATAAATACAAGTGTGAGATTTAAATAAATAAATTAGATTTATTTATTTGCAAGGATCAATGTAAGTAGAAGACACGTGCTCAGATGTGACACATATTTTTATGGAATTATTTTGCAGGTAAATAATTAGTTATGTTTTTTTTATTAGGACTTTTAAAAATATCAAAAAATGTTTGTCCGGTCACCTTAACTTGGTAAAATATTTATGAAATTCATTTTTTTTAACCTACAATTTGTGAAGGCTAGAGTGTGATGCATCTTTGTGATTCAAAAAATGTGAAACCATTTGAAAGTTATAGATGTTTTCCAATCAACCCATCAATCAGGAATTTATACATAATGCAAGTATAAAATCAATAATAATTGTCCATTAAATTCAAAACAAGGAATATGT
Source organism: Cryptomeria japonica (assembly GCF_030272615.1). Classification (NCBI taxonomy): domain Eukaryota; kingdom Viridiplantae; phylum Streptophyta; class Pinopsida; order Cupressales; family Cupressaceae; genus Cryptomeria; species Cryptomeria japonica. The sequence continues at coordinate 289,539,465 of NC_081413.1, forward strand.
TATATTGGTGGAAAGAGAACAATTCACTTAATAAATCATTTTCATTTCATTAAATTCAGATTAAAAAAGTTCATGAAGGACAAAGTCCAAAAAAGAGTATGAGGAGGGAAAAAATAACATGCCAGATAAATGGATATCTACTAGAAATAGATATTCATTTTTAAATGTAAAAAATGGATATCTATTTTCTTTTCTTTACATATAATTTTATGTTTTTCAAAATGGATATCCATTTTGAAAAGCCAAATAAAAACATTTTAGTAAAATGAGCATAACTAAACTACATTTCATATCAAAACTTTATTTTTTATAGGCATTGAAAAGGTGATTCAAATATCTACGCAATGGAATAAGTAGTGTATCTATATCATGTTGAATATCTCGGACAATTGAGAGTGGGAGGTGAATCACTTGCACATTAAAATTTATTTTACTTTTCCCATAGAAACAGATCCACTAAACTAATCTTTGATTACTTAACCATAAGAAGATATAAACTTGGAAGATTATACACATGGAATACTAGATATGATGTGGAAAATCCAAGAAGGGAAAAACCATAGAGAATGTTAGTTCTCAATATTAAAACACTTGTTAGGGTGACACCAATTAAGGTGATTTTTACAAAGATGGCTCACTACTAGAATGCTCACTGTAGGTGGGCTCATTACTCGACTAAAACTGCCAAAAATAGAAAGAGGGCTCACTGCCCATAAGAAGTAGAAAGAAAGAATCCACCACTGAAGAAGACAATTAAATTGCCAGAAGAAACCTTAGGCTTATTGCCACCAGTACCAAACAACATCAACACACAACCATACCGATCATCTACAACCAAACATAACCTCACACAAATCAACAGGAGATAAATCTTCTTTTCCATTCAAAACCTTTTATGTCTTTCTATATTTTCTTCATTACAATCATTCTTCATTTATACTAATATCCAAAATATAATTTTGAAGTTGGCCAAGGAGATAAAGAAACACAATTCAAAATAGTTCTTTATTAAGCATTCCAGGGGTGGAAATGAATGACAAGTGGACCACACCATAATGCAACAACACATTATCTAAGCGCCACAATCACCAAAGAAAAAGGTAGAGCATCCGAGGTCAATCGAACTTGAAGTGATCATAGCCAAAACCACAATTTTAGAGCACACCAACATGTGTCAAATCAAAATAGAAAAGATAGGTACATGAATAACATAAATTTGAAATCTCATCAACATAACTAGAAATGCGGAGCACTGCAACCTCTTCCAGAAAACATCATTACTGTAGACTTCTGGAGCACAACTTTCAGACCTCCAAAACATGAGAGTAATATCTTAAGGAAATATCCAACAACATATCAACACATCAAGAAAATATTTGCAACATATCAACAAAGCGGAGAAAAACCAAATACTAAAACACAAAATGAGTACATTGACATGATTAACAACCATACTGATACAACAAAAATCTTCACATTTGCAACATATTATGCATAAAAAACTAATTGTAACTAATTTAAATCCATCCTTCATTTTTTAAACATCAAATGCTCACAAATTTTGCATATGAAGTCCCTTTTTCATATTTTTTATAACAATCATCTCAAAATACTTGACACTAAATGAGTAATTAATAATAAAAAATATTGGGCTTTTTACTAAGGACAATAATTGTAGAGGTGTAATTTGGAACTAGGGTTTCACCAAGTAGGATAAGACCACTAATTAACCAAATTAGCCAATACATTGAAAGAGAGGTGAATCTAATAGATCTACCCTCAATCTAACTATAGAAAGGGCTAAGATTTTTTATTAGATTCACTAGTTATGGTTTGATTCCCTCTTTCTAAGTTGAATTGTGAAAATACCAAAATTAGGGTAAATGGGTGAATATTGAAGAGATCGGGCATAAACAATGAGATACAATCATTGTACAAAGCCACAAACTGTTGGCATTTGCATGAAGATTGCATTAATGATATGTTATGTTGTCATTGATGTCAATTGAACCAGTAATGATATTAATAATGTTGTTGATATTGTTGTTATTGTTGATATTGTCTTGTAACTAGTAGGAAGAGCTTTGTGAGGGTTATTGTAAACCAGTATGCAAAATTGAAATCCCTGAACTGGGTAAGCTCTAACAAGCTTGGTTACTTATTAAATCCTCTAACAAGGTGGTTCATTAGATTGTATTTTCAAATCCTATACCGAGGTTACTCCTTACAGGGTATTTGCTTCTAACAAGGCATTTGTAGTCAATCCCTTAACCAAGTGATTCATAATAAGATCAATTCTTAACTTGACTTTTGTAAAAGCTTTAACAGGCTTGGCTCCTAATAGGGCGAATTTCAGAAGAGTTTAGATATTATCTTGTGAGTCTCATCTCACCGTGGTTTTTACCTATTTGGGTTTTCCACGTATAAATACTTGTGTCATGTGGTGAATTTTTTTGTGGTTATAATCTTATGATTGATTTGATTAACTATTTCCGATAAGGCATGATAACCGAATGCATTGAGAAGTGAAGTATTGACATATTATAAAGCATTTGGATGTTTAAAAGTTAAATTTTGTTTACTGTTAGGTTGTTGTAATAGTCCACCAGTATTCTTATGAGTATTGATCTTGATAGTGGTATTTCATTGATAAGATTACTTTGCATGTTTGAGTTTGAGTTTGGAGAGTTTGTATTAGTTTTTCTAATTACTGATTCACCCCCCCTCTCAGTAATCTACCAGATACTTATTCTTTCATCATACCATCAATTGGTATCAGAGCATCTCAGGTCCTCTAAGGTCTAAGCCTAACATCTTGAGGAAAATATTTGCTAAATCATGATGAAGAAGGAAGGTCTGAAGTTCAACAGAGAAAACTATAGGATATGGAGCGACATAATGAAAATTTACATCAAGAGTCTGGGAAGTCAGTATTGGGATCATATAGATACTAAGTATATTGTACCTACTAGAATTTTGACTAATGATCAAAAGAAACAACAACAAGAAAATCATCAAGCATTGGAGGCTATTATTAGTTCCCTATATACGTTGAATATGTAGATGTTCATGGTCTTGAAATAGAATATGAAGTATGGAAAAAAATTGAAGAGATTTATAGCAGTGATGAACATGTTAAGACTGCTAAAGAAGAGAGTCTAAGAGGAAAGTTTGATGACATGAGGATGTCTGAAGGTGAGAATATCCAGCTGTATGGTCAAAGGATAAAAGAGCTAGTCAGTGAAATTAAGAGTGTAGGAGGGAAAGTGGAAGATGCCACAGTAATCAGTAAGGTACTGAGAACCCTGCTATCGGTCTATGCTATTCGAGTTGCAGCTATACAAGAGTTGAAATCCACTGACAAAACTAAGGTAACTCTTGACTCCATCATTGGCAAGCTTACTGCTTTTGAATTAAACGGTTATGATGGTAATGTACATAAATATGAGTCTGCATTTAGAGATTATGTTTCTAATCCATCTGTGAGAAAAATTAGAGATACTAGTCATGGTTATGAATCTAGATCCAGCATAGATGTTGATGATGAAGACAGTTTAGTGGAGCTTGAAGCATTATTGGAAAAGTGGTTGCCTAGAGGCACTGGTAAATACAGAGGTAAATTACCTTTAAAATATTTTGCATGCAATAATATTGGTCAAATAGAAGCTAATTGTCCTAATGGTGAAAATGAACACAAGAGAGATAAATTCAAGAAGTATAAGGGTAAAGGCAAAAAAGATTGTCTTATTGCTATTGATAGTGGTATCACTGATGAAGAATCTAATGATGATGCTAGTGAAGATATTGTGTTTGTAGCTATTAAGGAAGAGATATTAGACCAGAAGGCATTAGTATCTAGGATGGATAACTCTGATGGTTAAATCATTGATAGTGGTTGCTCACATCATATGACCAGTGATCGGAGCAAATTTCTTTCCTTGAAAGAATTTGATGGCGGTGTTGTTAGATTTGGCAATGACTCACCCTGCATGGTTAAAGGTAAAGTTATTATTTCTCTTAATGGGAAGAGCAGTGTAGATGATGTCTACTGGGTTGAAGGACTAAAGCACAATCTTTTGAGTGTGGCACAACTTAATAACAAAGGATACCCACTGGAGTTTTAAAATGGTATGTGAAAAATCTTTGACAAAAAAGGTGAATTGATTGCAACCGAGAAACAAACTAAAGATAACTGGTTTCGTCTCAATTCTAAAGTTAGCAACTGTTTTATTGCAAAAATAGATGATAGATGGCTTTGGCATAGGAGATTTTGTCATATAAAATTTGATAACATTGTTAAAGTGAGTAAGTCCAAGACAGTGAGAGGTTTACCTCAGTTAGACAAACTCGTTAATGCTCTTTGCAAAGAATGTCACTTAGGAAAGATGACTTCTTCAACTTGAAAAATAAAATTTTTCTTAGCAGAGCACTTGTTAGATTTGGTTCATACAGATATTTGTGGACTGTTAAGGATCCCACAGATACTGAGAGGGGGGGGTGAATCAGTATCTAACCGCTAATAAGAATTTCTTAAGTTAAAACATGTAGAACATAATATAATAGTGTACTGATATGCAAGAAATAATGCTATAAACAGAATCAAGAATATCCACATGAAAAGTACACCATAACACAAGATGTTTAACGAGGAAACTTGGTGTGGGAAAAACCTCGGTGGGATTTGTGACCCACAATATTCACTCACTGGCCAATAAGAGAATATTACTTACAATAGGGGCCTGCACATGCAGGAAGGCCAACTGCCTAGAGCTCACTGCTCAATGGGAAGTCACATTGACTTATAATAAGGATTATACTAATCCAATTACTTGTACTGCTTTACAATAGCATCTCCAATGCTAGATTCAGTACCAGTTCTTGCTTTGTTCTTTACATATACCCTTGACCTATAATTCGCACATTAGGTCTGCCTAATAATTTTCTTTATGCCCTTTTTTATCACCTATCTCTCTTTTTAAATGTCTATAATGATCTCCTTTATATACAAGAGTCATTTTACAATTGTCCAAGTCGGCTTACAATAATAAACAAAATATTACATAACAAAAATCTTGTCAGCCTCTGTGCCGGTATACATATTTTCTTCTGTGCTGGTGCTGGTGTAGAGTGATCTATTGATGCCGGTGCACTGTCTTACCTGTGTAATGCTTTTGCAGTATGATGTCTTGCCGGTGCCATACGATTGCAAGGTTTCCATCAATGACAAAACCTTCAATCACATACAATGTCTCATTGGAGTGTCCATATGCCAACAATCTCCCCCTTTGGCATTGATGGCAACACTCATGAGAAATTTCAAAAAAATTATCCAAAATGTGTAGTCCAAAAAAAATGTTTACCAAAAATATGAGAGCTCCCCCTGAGCATATGATTCTTTTATTTTGAACTTTCTCATTCCACTACTCCCCCTTTGGCATCAATGACAAAGGTTGTCAACATGTCAGTAGAGTTTGTAGGTTCATCTATCCTCAACCCTGTAGCTGAGTAGTTATTATCTGAAAAAGATCTCCCAGAATTAAGTTTATACTATCCATAAACTTTTTACTATCTTTTATTGCTGTTTCAGTCCTTTGTACTGTATTGATGAGATGCTGCAAATGCTCTGTCTGTGTTTTGCTGCCTTGTGTTAATGCCTCTGAGATTTCCTTCCCCAGAGATGCTAAATAGTCCAATCTCAGACTCAGTTTAGATCTCAAATGCTTTGCCTTGTTTATTATTCTTCCTTTTTCTCTTTCCAGTTTGAGCAATTCTTCCTCAAAATTTGCTATCTTCTCTTCAAAAACTGATAATGAATCTAGTGAGTTGACAAAATTGTCTGCAAGCTAATTTATCTCATCCTGTGTCTTACTTATTTTCTTGTCAATGTCTACAGTCAAAAAGTTTGTTTTACATGTATCTTTATACAGATTTTTGTATTCTTTTAACAAACTACATAGTTCCAGTAGAAGTGTGTCAAAATTTCTGTTACACTTCTTTATTTCCTCATCAAAGAATTTATGTTTCTCTTTTTCTACCTTGTCCTTTATTGATTCTTCCTTTATTTTCTCAATGGTTTCAGAAATATATTTACACAATGTATCCAATTGTCCTAAAGAATCTTTATTATCTATATTACAGTTTGGAGTTATTGTCTTCAAAATTGGTATTGAATCATCTATTGCTTTATAAGCCTGTGAGCTACAGTCAGTTATTTTCTTTATAGAATATAATAATACCTCAATCACATTTGTTGACTTGAATGTTGATGATGATCCAACTATCTGAGTACTAGTGGAAGTAATCATGCTTGTATTGACCTCTGGCAGGTCAGTTTGTGTTTGCATTTCTTTTAGCACTGGTTTTCTTACTTCACTACTTATCGGTGGCACTGTTTCCTTGTGAACCTATTCCAGAGCCTTTATCTCTGATGGTTTCTTTGAATGTTGTGTTGTCCCTGTCTGTGCCTCAGATTCTACCTTTTTCTCTATGTCCTCTGCCGGTTTCTCTGTTTCCCCTGCTACCGAAGGCTCTTTAGCCATATCTAACTTGTCAGTTATATCTTTATCAACTATTATGTTGATCTTTTGGGTATCAACATTTACAGTATACAGGACTTCAGAATTAGGATTGCTATCCTCTACATCCATACTTTCTATTGCCGGTTGATCTTCAGTAGTTGTAATTTTTACCAGTGGGGGTAGGTTGTCTTTAACCTTTATGCTTGGCGGTCCACCAATTTTGCCTTTCCCCTTGTCTCTGTCCGTCTGATATACTTTTATAGGCTTAGGTTTCCTGTATTCCTCTTGTTTTTCCTTGTCAACCAGGAATATGTCCCAACCATCTTCTATTTCCTCTATTACTTCAGTAACTCTTCCTGCCATCAGTGAAATGTACTGGTGTGCAGTAGAGAATACTGACCGGTTTGCCTGAGCAATCAAATCATCAATTTCCTTGGGGGAGTTTACTGGATATACAACAAGTAGTTTCTCTATTTTTATTTTCTTATCTAATTCAATCACTGCTTGCCTTTTGGCCTCAAGTCTTTTGTACAAATCATCAAGAATTTCATTTGCTACTTCCATCAAAAATTTCTTGTACATGTCCATATGCAGTATCACACCTTCCTCAACTTGCTCTTTTTCATCAGCAGATAGAGTGTCATAAATTTTCTCTATGTTTTTCAGTTTTCCTTCCTCTATGATTTCATTTAACAATATATCTAGAGGTGCCAAGTCACTGTTTGTCCTTTTCTTGTTCTTGGGTGTGACCTTTCTAACTGGAGATCTCACTGCTTGTTGCTTTTGCCTTGTCCTCCTAGGTGAAGGAGTGGTTGCCGGTGAGGGATCTTTTTTTCTAACAACTCTTTTAAAAGTTGCTGGCATGTCACCTTTCGAAGAAGTACCTACTAGTGATAAATGAGCTTCAAGCTATGGAGTTGCCAACTCATCCTCCGTTATGTTGGTTTTCTTTAGTACATCTTCCTTAATGGCCTTTGCTTTCCTGGATCCTTTCCTCACAAATTCCTCAACCTTCTTTACTCTTTTCTTGGATTGTATTTGGCTTTCTATGGTCTCAACACTACCAAATACTTCTTCCTTAGGTTCATTGGGGGCTTCCAGAACTGCTTTAGCATAAGTTTCAACTATGTGATCATTTGTCTCATAGCCCATTTTGGTTACCCAAATTGTCCTTGGGATGATTGCTTCCATCCAGATTTCATCTTTCTTAATAACAAAGCATATATCATCTTTGTATTTGTTTACTATTTTCTAGGATAACCTTATTCTTTGCTTCATTTTGGTTTTCAATGCTTGAAAAAAGTCATGAATATTGTTCTCCTTGTTCTCACCCATGGTATTGAACAGTTCTGTCAATTGCTTTCCTACCAGTATGTCATATCCAAGTTCTTTATAACCTATACCAGGAACCTATTTTGTTATGTGTAGCATTAGATATACCAACAAATTTCCAAATCTATAAGTTCCTTTCTTGTCCTTCTTTATCTTTCCAAGGTTGTCTATTAGTTCATCTTTTAACCATTCACATATGTCAATTTTTGCATTGTCTATTACCATGTCATAAGCACTCTTAATGCATAAACTTGAAACTGAGTTAATTCTGTTAGCATGAGTGGCTTTGTAACCTAATATCATACTTATGAATCTCACATTGATGTCTTTTACATCATTAACCCTTAGTGATCTCTTATCAAATGTTTCACCTGTTAGTTTTGTAACTAGGTCATTTGGAACCTTCTTGGTTTTGTCTGGTCTCTTACCGGTGGTCGATAACCCTGTGACAACTTTCACAGCTTCCTTGGTGATCTTATGGATTGCATCTAGCCAGCAAAATTCTCCATGAACTCTACTTAACAATATCCTAATCACATCCTTAGGGAATTCAGGAATGCTAAGGATTTCTGTGAATCCTAGGGTTTCAATAACCTTGTTAGTATCATCACATATTATGGTTTTATACATGGTTTTGATTGCCTCATCTCCTAACTCTTCAATATTGTAGTGGATGTACATTCTAGGGTCTTCAACATATACAACACCTTTAGGGATTTGAGAAAATGCACCTAAGGTATCATCCTTCTTTGCTATCTCAGGGACTAGCTGAAATATGGGCCTAGGTCTTTTAATTACTTCAACAACAGTAGGGTTTGCTATGTATTCAATTGCAGAGGTGGATGCCATGATTAAATACCTTTTTCTGGCTTGGGTGGATGATTGCTTGGAGTGTGCTCGCTTCTTGCTCATAATGCTTTAGCTCAAAATCTTCACGCTCTCTAAAAATTTGAAATTATGGTGAAATGAAATGGAGCCAAAACCTTATTTTATAATGTCTTTTTGCCATCTACCACATTAATTGCATGTCAGTTAAGTATTCACTTAACATTGTCTGCCGGTAATAAGTAGTTTTCAACTTCTTATCTCTAACCGAGGGAATAATTAGCATATGCATCATTTGATTGCCAAACCCTCAAGGAAATTTTCGAGTGGAAGAATTTCCTGAAGTCTCAGAAGGAACCAGTTCAGAGAAGAAGGATGAAGATCCTTGCATTTTGTTTTTGGAACCAAAAACTATGAAATCTAAAACTGACAAAGCAAATTCTGATGCACCAGTTCAACTAAAATAGATAAATTTAGAAGAGGATTATGACAATGAATAAGCTGAACTAGAAGATAATGATCATGTTATTCCTAGATATGTGAGACTGAATCACAATCCTGAGCAGATTATTGGAGATAAGGATGTTGGAATACTAACCAAAAGAAGAATCAAAGAGAATTCTTGCATGATCTCAACCATTGAACCAAGAACTACTAAGGAGGCATTTGGTGATGATCATTGGGTTAAAGCTATGGAGGAGGAATTGGATCAAATTGAGAAGAACAACACTTGGACCCTAGAATCCCGAGTGATAAATAAGAATGTTATAGGTACTAAATGGGTATATAGGAACAAATTGAACAAAGATGGTGTTGTTGTTCACAACAAGGCAAGATTAGTCTGCAAGGGTTATGCACAAGAAGAAGGATAATATTATGGAGAAAATTTTGCACCATTAGCAAGACTAGGTGTCAGAACTTTACTTGCATTTGCAGCCCATAAAAAGTTCAAGGTATATCAAATGGATGTTAAGTGTGCATTTTTGAATGGGATAGTGGAAGAAGAGGTATAAATAGAGTAGTCAGATGGTTATGCTTTGACTGATGAGAAAGACATGTTATGCAGATTGCATAAGGCTTTATAAGGATTAAAGAAGGCACCCAGAGCATGGTATGAAAGGCTTCATACACATCTATGAAGATAGGCTTTCTAAGAACCAATGATGATAGTAACACATATCTCAAGTCTGAAGGAGATGAAATACTGGTCAGTGAAGTATTTGTTGATGATATTATATTTGGAGGTAATGATGTCATGAGCAATAGTTTTGTAGATGAAATGAAAAATGAGTTGGAAATGTCTTTAGTAGGGGAAATAAAAATTTCCATAGGTTTGCAGATACAACAAATGAAGAATAGTATTTTCATTACATAGTCTAAGTATGTGAAAGAGGTTTTGAAGACATTTGGCATGAGTGACTGTAAACTAGTTGGAACACCAATGGTTGCAGGTTGTAAGTTGTCCAAGGAAGATGAATCTAAGTTTGTTGATGAGAAGGAATGCAAGTCAATTATTGGTAAATTGCACTATGTTGTTCATAGAAGACCCGACATAGCCCATGCAGTAGGCATAGTTTCTAGATTCTGAAAGAATCCTAAGGAGACACACCTAATAGAAACCAAGAGAATCTTTAGATACCTGAAAGGTACTCTTGACTATGGATTATGGTATCCATATGGAGGAAACTTTGATTTGAAGGAATACATAGATGCTGATTGGGCAGGAAATGTTGATGACCGGAAAAGCACAACTAGTGGAGCATTTTTTCTTGGAGGAAGGCTTGTTTCATGGAGTAGCAAAAAGTAGAGTTGCACTTCACAATCTATTGCTAAAGTTGAGTATGTTGCAGCTTATATGAATTGCACACAAGCTATTTGGATGAGGCACATTTTGGAAGGTTTTAAGATGAATATTTCAGAACCTATATATAAAGATTTTCTATGATAACACAAGTTCCATAAATATTTCCAAGAATCTTGTTTTACGCACACAAACCAAGTACATTGAATTGAAGTATCATTTCTTGAAGGAAAAAGTTCAAAGAAAAGATGTTATCTTAGAGCATGTTTCTACCAAGGAGCAGCTTGTAGATATTTTTACCAAACCTCTTCCTATGAATACTTTTGAGTATCTTCAAAATCAGGTAGGGGTTGTCCCTCTTCATGAAGTCAGTTGAACATGACATTGACTGCATCAGTCCCTGAAACACTTGCAAAATTTTACACAAGTTGATGTAGAAGTGGGTGTATTCCATAGGGGGAGCATCAAGTTGTAGTATGTTGTTGATGCACATTGTAAATTTAACATTACATGTTTTATTTTCAATTTGGCATTACTCTGTCAATGGGGGAGAATAATTATGTGATTGTGGGAAGGAAAACCAGTGATAGACTAAAGACAGAGAGAGAAAAGAAATGGTAATGTAAACTGCAATTCCTAATCACAATCACAATCACAACATCAAAGCAATGGTGTTGATATTTTATATTGCCATCAATGCCAAAGGGGGAGATTGTGTTGGTATTTTTGTATGGTTTTGTCATTGATGTCAACACCTACTAAAATCTTATCAACTCTGGCACTTTGGAGAATCAGCAACATTCACCGGCAAGCAAGTGACTCATGCATAGTCACCAGTATCTGGTACACTGGCAAAATATAATGATCACTAGCACTTGGAATGATATGGAAAACATATGGTTATGTCGAAGACATCGTTTGGACATCTTGTCCTAGAATTTTGTTTATTGGTATATTCATATTTGCATATTTGTTGTTACTGGCAAATAGGTCTAGGGTTACATCGACAGGTTTATCTTTTCCAGAACAACATGGCACGCTATGGAGATGATTAATTATTGTTGTAAATGCATTAAGCCGACATGTTCAATCGGTTATTGTATCGGATATTGTATTGTTTGTAAAATGTTTTTATTGTAATATCTTGTAGAGCCAACCTACTAAAATTGGTCTTAGGTTATGGTATAAATGTAAGATATTATTTCAAAGATCAATTGTGGAATGCGAAAAAAGGATTGTGTGAAGGTATATATGAAAATAAGTAGAGCTATACATGTAGACATCATTTGAAGATTGAAGGAAGGTTTTTTGAAGACAATCAGAACTACATTGGTATTGAATCTAGCATATGAAGATGCTATTTTGTGTAGTACATTCTTATTGGATTTAACCATCCAACTGTAGTCAATGTGACTCCCATTTTGTGATTGAGCAGTGAGATCTAGGCAGTTGGCCTTTCTGCATGTGCAGACCCTGTTTATGTACACTTACTATCTACAGTAGTATCATCTAATTGTGGGTAAGGTTTCCCACCATGGTTTTCCCCTTACAGGGTTTCCACATACAAATATTGGTGTTATGTGTTGTGGATAACTTTGTGTTTATGTTTCATGCACTAATCCTTACCGGTGTAGCAATTAACTATTAAAACTGTCTACCGGCATATTGAACTAGTTTACTGGTATTAAGCATTAAGTTGGCTAAGTTGTTTTTGGTTTAAATTTATTTGACAACTGATTCACCCCCCCTCCCCCCTCATTTGTCTCTGAGACCTAATAGATTGTTGGCATTTGCATGAAGATTGCATTAATGATATGTTATGTTGTCATTAATGTCAATTAAACTGATAATGATATTAATGATGTTGCTGATATTGTTGTTATTGTTGATATTGTCTTATAACCAGTAGAAAGAGCTTTGTGAGGGTTATTGTAAAATGGTATGTAAGTTTGTGAGTTGAATCGATAATCGGAGTAAAAAGTTAAACCCTTTCTATCTTATGTAACCGGTAAACCCTACCAGTTGTTTTTGTTAAACCCTAATCGATTATGGTTGTTGAATTGGTTATGTTGGTTGAGCAGTAATGATGGTGACACGTAAGGTCATTTTATGAAGACAAGTTCAAAATGTTTTGGTGCATTTGTTTGTCTAGGGAATGAACAAAATATATTGTATCTAATGCAAAATGTGTGATGAGTTACTGAGCTCGATGAAGTGGTAATCAAGGAGCGGTTGAGGTTTTCTTGATTGATGTGTTGAGATTGCTATGAAATCCAATGGTCATGCTTGTACTGACTTGTTTGTAATCTCAATGAGAGGATTATATTTTTGCTGTGTTACCAACCTAATTGACTTGTATTTAAGGTCAATGAAGTTGTTTTGTTTTACATTGGCAAGAGTTGGTAAAAATTAGTTGAGTGTGTGATTGTTGAACCAGAGAATGAGTCTGTAGTTTGAGTATAGGAAGATAGAAGCTTAATTGGATCTGATCAAGCAAATGTAGTGCTATTCTGACAGATCAAGAAACTCTTTTTGTTTTCTAACAATTATAGCAAATTTGAAATCCCTTAACTGGGTAAGCTCTAACAAGCTTGGTTACTTATTAAATCCTCTAACAAGGTGGTCCATTAGATTGGATTTTCAAATACTATACTGATGTTACTTCTTATAGGCTATTTTCTTCTAACAAGGCATTTGTAGTCAATCCCTTAACCGAGTGATTCCTAACAGGCTCAGTTCTTAAGAGGACTTCTGTAAAAGCTTTAACAGGCTTAGCTCCTAACAGGGAGAACTCAAAAGAGTTCAGATATTATCTTGTGCATCTCATCTCACCATGGTTTTTACCTATTTGGGTTTTCCATGTATAAATATTTGTGTTATGTGGTGAATTTTTTTGTGGTTATGATCTTATGATTGATTTGATTAACTATTTTTGATAAGGCATGATAACTAGATGCATTGAGAAGTGAAGTATTGACATATGATAAAGCATTTGGATGTTTACAAGTTAAATGTTGCTTACTGTTAAGTTGTTGTAACGGTCAACCGATATTCTTATGAGTATTGATCTTGATAGTGGTATTTCATTGATAAGATTACTTCACATGTTTGATTTTGAGTTTGGAGAGTTTGTATTAGTTTTTCTAATTACTGATTCACCCCCCCTCTCAGTAATCTACCAAATAATTATTCTTTTATCAGATCATCACAAACTTGGATGTGATCAAAAGAATATGATTAGGATATACTCTCTGAAATTTAGCCTAAATTGTTAGGACCATGGCGTTGCTCACCATGGTCATCTGAAATTTTTGTCATCCAAATGGGAACCTATTCGTCTCTATGAATTGTGTCGATCCTAAAAAAATAGAGCTTCGTACCTTTTCTCACATAGAAAAAAAGGGAAATATGTTGGGAATAAGGGTTTTCCTAAGTCAAACCTTGGTTTGGAATCAACCTTGAATGAAATAATGCAAATATTAAAATAATTACTTAAGGAAATATACCTCAAATTGGCAATTATTGATGATGATGCTTTTCTCTTTGAATGTAATCTCATATGTGGTATGAAATGGCATGACAAATACAAAACCCTAATCACACAAACACATGCTTGCATAAGTTTGATGTGATTTTTCTCCACAATGGTTGAAGGATAAATATGTAGCCTTGAATATATTTGAAAATTATTCATTGTGAATGCTTAACAAATGTGTGAGTGATAGGAATTGATTGCTTAGAGCGTTAGGATTGCTTAGATCACTTAGATGAAAATGAGTTGAGAAGGTTTCCTTATATAGGGATTTCATAATTGAAATCACCTTTAGGCTGACTTAGAATTGATATATTTTTGCACGAAGCTAGATTTGAATAGGTTAATGATGTATTGAAGTGGAATAAGACCCATAATATTAAATTAAATATTAATTAATTATAATAGAGGCCCTATAATGTATAGAGGAAAGGGATATACTAAAATAGGTGCTAGGAGAGTATGAAATTGGACACACTAATAAAAGTGTATACTTTACAATGCTGAAATCTTAAATTTACATAAACCATTATATCTCTCTATCCCTTTCTCTAAATCTCTCCTATGATATAAAACTATTTCTCCACCTATCCCTTCCTCCCTTTCTCTCTTTGTCCCTCTTTATACATATCTCTCTACGTCTCCCTTAATCCCTCATTCTTTTTCTCTCTCTCTCTCTCCTATGATATAAAACTATTTCTCCACCTATCCCTTCCTCCCTTTCTCTCTTTGTCCCTCTTTATACATATCTCTCTACCTCTCCCTTAATCCCTCATTCCTTTTCTCTCTCTAAAGCTCTACACTTATCATTGTACCTCTTTATTGCTCCCTTCTCTATCTCACTTTCTCTCCCCTAAGATCTAGACTTATTTCTCTACCTATCCCTCCCTCCATCACTCTCTCTTTGTCCCTCATTATACTTCTCTCTAACTCTCCCTCCCTCACTCCTTACCTTCCTACTCTCAATCTTACCTCTCTCTCTCCAATCCGTATACATATCACTCTATATATCTCTATCTCTCATCTTATTCTCTCTCTACATACCTCTCCCTCCCCATCTCTCCACCTCTCCCTCCAACCTTCCTTTCATCTCTCTTTTTCTAGAGCTTTATATCTCTTTGTATTTTAGTGAATCAAATCAATCCTATATAACCTAGTCTTCTTCTAGGGTTTCTTGGATCTATACTTTCATGATATATGCATCTCAATATTATATTGGAAGCTATTTACACAGCCAATTCTTCATTTATTTGATATTGTGTAGCATTGTGAATTGCATCCCTTTGTAATTTCTTGCTCAACTAGGCCCTATGTTAGCATGTATGACCTCCTACGTCTGGTCTCATTCATCCTAGCTCAATTCTATATGTTATTACGACTTCTCATTCCCATTTTGGACCTTAGGTCCCAATTTGAGGCCACATTGTAGGGAGAAAGGTGCCTAGTGTTGGAACTTTAATTTTTAGCAAGATTTAGTCTTCCTCAAGTTCTCAAATATCCTTTTTCCTTGACCTTGTGTACATGTTATCACCAATATTTTTGTAATTCATTAACTTGGGAAAAAAATCTTTACCTTACTAACATTAAATTCCTCTTATCTATGGATATTGGTTTGAGAAGAATGGTTTATTTATTTACTAGAGGAGGTTATTATCATTACAAGTTCATTAATGAAAGACAAGCTATATGAGGGGTAAAATGTGGCTCCCACAAGGGTAGATCCCAATGTATAGCCTCACAAGAGAATACTAAAGTGTCCTCTGCAAGGAAGTCTTCTTTTTGATAATGCATGATATGTCTTTTGATGATAGAGGAAGAACATTATACTTCTATTGGTGTGAAATACCCTATTTTGGAAAAGTACATTAAACTCTACAATGACAAGACACCATTTCTGAGTAGCAAGAAACACCGATAAAGTGAAAATAACCTTTTTCCAAAAAACTAAGTTACACCGAAAACCCTCTTTATCAATGTAACTCTCTTCAAGTCTCACCAAAAACATAAGCGTGAATATAAGATAGCTATTCTACCAAGCGTGAAAATATCTCCCTGAAAGCATCTGGTACATTGAAAAGAAACATGTCAAAGTAAGGTACTTAGGCTACACCAAATTTTGACTATGGTGTGACCACGGGAGTCCAACATGGAAGATAAGATATCAGAGAAGTTGGCAAGTGCTACATCGACAATTGGTTTTTGTTATACTTGTGAATGACAGGGAATGATAAAATCATTTCATTGAAAATGTTACTTTACACTAAAAATCCCAGGTGGCGATGTAATAATCCATGAGATCTTTAGACATTAATGTTGTGCCAATTTGAATTCATATCACAGAAATTTTTGAATTCAAGTATAAATGACCATTCTGCAACTACTTCTAAAATGACACAAAATATTTGGTTTGGGTTTAAAAGGGAAATCTCGTACACATTTGATTAGTATAATAAATCTCAAAGGTTACTAAAAGTGAAGGAAATATCAAGGGTGAGTAGGAAGCAAGTAGAGATTCAGAATCAGTGCCTCAAATCCAAGTAAGTGCTTGATTCTGAAAAGTACCTTGTCAGTTCAATTGTTCTATCTCTATTACAATGGAAGGCTCTTCCAAAAAACCTAGGGCTATAAAAAATAAAGAAAAATCTATCGAAGTAGAAGGCCCTCAATAGAATAAGATGAAAAAACATAAAAGGGAAGGGAGACATTTGAATCGGGAATTAATGGACCAATTCCCAAATTCTGGCCCTAAATCTAAAAGGTCTTCCCAGTTGAAATAACACGTGCTAGGAGATAGATATGAAGATTTAGGGGACATATGTACACCAATGAGAGGATATGAATTGACATTATAACATTATAGAAAGAGAAACAAGGTAGAACCCATGGGTCTATAATATAGGGAAATTGGTATTTCCCAATGTCTTTGTGAGTGTCAAGTTACCTTGGTGGAATGATAGTGAAACGAGTGCAGAGCACTGGGGTAGTGGAAGCTGCTAGCACTATGTTAGAAACTGCAAAGTTTAGTGTTGCAGTGGCAAAAAGGGAGGCCAAGGGAAAGGCAAATCTCCAAGCTAAGCTAGAGACAGTTTTAAAAGCCTATAATAGTGCCAAGGAAGAGGTAAGGGGTAAAGACAACATCATTGCTAATCTACAAAGCTAGTTGGCAGGATAGTACTATCAAGGTGAGTCTTCAACACTGATGATCTCCTCTTCTCCTGCAAGACCTCCACCTACTAGCCCCATCATTGAGTTCCCACCATCTCCAGCACCTTCTAGCTCTCAATTGGTTGAGATTACTCCTTAGGAGTTGGAAGATTTAAAACAGGCTCAGGCCCTATATGCAAAGAAATATGAGGAGAGCCACACAATGATTTTCTTTATAAATTCAAACACACAATGATTTTGTTTGCAATAGATTTGGTCACATGGCTAGGCAATGTAGAAACAAAGCAATTCAGAACCTTGATTTTGCTCCTGGTAAATGTTCTAAATGTAATAAAATTGGTCATAAGATAGAAGATTGCAAAATGAATGTAAAATGCTATGGTTGTGGAAAATTTGGACATATGGCTAATCAGTGCAGGTCAAGCAATTTCACTAGTTTTAGTGTTGGCATTTGGCATTATAATAGACAATGGGAGATTGTTGGCATTTCAATAAGGATATTGAGAAGGTTGTTGATAATTATGGATATAACTGATTAAGGATGAATTACTGTCTTAATATTATTATTTTGTCATTGATGTCAAGAAATTGATTTTATAATTCAATATGATGTTGCCATATCTTGAGAAGTATGATTTGATGAGTAAAAAGATGTCGGTAAAAGACATAGAAAGAATATGATTAATAAGGGGATGAATAAGTTAGTCAATGAGCAACTATTACCGAGTTAGACAATGATGAGATCATGATGTTTAGATTGTTTTGATATCCTACATATGTTGTAAATTGTAAGGTTAATACTATATTATGTTACCAAGCAAAGAACCTAGTCGGTAAACCCTAAGGAACCTAGTCGGTAAACCCTAAGGTTATCGCTATCAGTTAATGAAGGCAGAATGTCTACCGAGTGAAGTTTAGTATTTACCAAGTTGTAACCGAGCTGTAACAGAATACATTAAATGGTTACATGCATTATTTAATGAAGGAAGCTGATGAGCTGGAACTGATTAAAAGATTGGTATGTCGTGTATGCAGTTTGTTAATGAATCTATGGCAAAGGAAAATTGACATGAAGATCTATGGCGTAGATTGAACTGCATTACCCTAGCACAAGTTCCAAGAAATGTATGCAAGTTCCTAGGCGGGGTAAAACATTTTTCAGATCGAAGGATACATTGAACCTGGACAAGATTGAAGATCTGATGGCTATAATCGATCATGGGAAATGTGATCAAAGAGATTAAGCAGTTAGCTAATTGTTTATAAATAGGGAGTTGTTGATAAACAATGTATGTGGGAAAATGTATGCATAGGGATGCTACATAGTTATTACCGAGCATAGAAGCTTGAAGACCTGTTTGAATAACAGAGTATAGAAGCCCAACAGATGGACAAGATTAGTTCTATGTCTAGATATTAATGAGCAAATAAGAATCGGCTTTATCATTTTAGATGTGAAGTTTCAGATAGATTTTTATTACTGTTATTTTGTGAAAGTGACAGAAAATCTCTTAACCGAGTGGACTTAACAGTCTTATTTGTAAAAACCTCTAGCAAGGCGAATCTCTTAACCGAGTGGACTTGACATTTTGAGTGTTTGAAATCCTTTAACAAGGTCACTTCTAACAAGGTGAAGATCCTAACAGATATGAGGGAAATCCCTTAACCGGGTCACATCTAGCAATGTGTTTGTAATCTTTAATAGGATTTGCTTTTAACCAAACATACTCTAGAAGAGTATATTTCTTAGTGGGTCCGAAATCCCACAGTGGTTTTTCCCTATTTGGGTTTCCACATTAAATCTGGTGTTATGAGGTTATGATGTTTATATGCTTTTGAGTTTGCATGTTTAGCAGTTTTGGTTATATTACTGAAGTATATGTTACCGAGGTTGAATCTAATGTTTTGAAGAAAATTGAGGTTGTGTGATTCATCCCCCCCTCTCATCTTGTTGGCTATTGGATTTGTACTTACATTAAGTATCAGAACTATCAATTGGTATTAGAGCTTTGGACTCTAGAAGAAAAGTTTAAAGGTACTTGAGGCAAAGATCCAAAGATGTATAAGAGGGATGCACCGAAGCTGAACAAGTCAAGTTTCTCTACATGGCAGAAAAGGATGAAGCTGCACCTATCAGGAGTTGGAGAATATGTTGTATATTATCTAGAGAATGATTTCATCACACCGAGCACCTATCCATTGACTATGGAAGAAATAAAGGCAAAGAAAGAACATATCCAAGCAATGATTGAAATAACATCTGCATTGACCGACTCAGAGTTTAATGATCTAGAAGGCTACAATGATGCAAAGGCAATGTGGGACAAGCTCATATCTATATATGGTGGAGATGAACATGTTCAAAGAGAAAAAGTAGACAGTCTAAGAGGACAACTTGAATCTATAAGGATGAATGAAGGTGAGAACATAACCCAGTACAGTACAAGACTAAAGGAGATTGTCAATCAAATCAAAGGAGCAGGTGGAACTATTGAAGAAAAGGATATAACAAGTAAGTTGTTAAGAACCCTTCTACTAGCTTATGCAATCCGAGTATTTGCAATCAATGAATTGAGGTCTGTACCTAATATGCCAGTTTCTTTAGATGCTACTATTGGTAAGCTACATGCATTTGAGTTAAGTAACTTTGATAATAGTGGATCTTCGGTAAATAAGGTTGAATCTACATTTAATTCTTTTCATCTTGATGAATCTAATGATTACAATGGAAGAAAGTATAAGTACTCTGAAGGAGATCATAGTGGAGCAAGTGAAAGATTTCATAAGAACATGGAAGAAGTACACAAACTGTATGAGGAAATCAGAAAGCAGGAAGAGTTTGAAGCACTATTAGCCAAAAGGTTACCGAGAGGCAAAGGTAAGTATAAAGGAAAACTACCTTTGAAATATTTCAATTGTGATAAAATAGGACATATGGCTTCTAACTATCCTGACAAAGATTCTACTAAAAAAAGAGATTACCAAGATGACAAACAAAAAGATAATCATTACAGAGGACACCGAGACTTCAGAAGAAGAGTTAGAAAGACATGCTTAATAGCCGATGAGGAATCCAACGATGATAAATCAGATGAAACTAATACAGAGGAAGTAGTTTATGTGGCTATCAAAGATGGATCAAATGAAGAAAGGTATGAAGAAAAAGCCCTTATATCTCACATAAATACTAATGATTCTTGGATCATAGATAGTGGATGCTCACATCATATGACAGGTGATAAACACAAGTTTGTTGTGTTAGAAGATTATTATGGAAGCTATGTAAGATTTGGTAATGATGCACCATGTCCGGTAAGAGGTAAAGGATCTATAACACTTCTTGATAATGGAAGATGCAATGATGTTTATTTGGTTGAAGGTTTGAAATACGATTTGTTGAGTGTAGCATAGTTAAACATCATAGGTTACTGAATAGAATTTCAGAATGGAATTGTCAAATTTTATGACAAGAATGGAAAGTTAGCTACTACCAGGACACAAACAAAAGGTAACACATTTCACATTGACTCAACTTGGAATAAGTGTCTTTATGCAAAGATAGATGATACCTGGTTATGGCATAAAAGGTTTTGTCATGTAAATTTTGATAATCTGATCAAAATAAGCAAGAAGCACCGAGTAAGAGGTCTACCAAGTCTTGAGAAACCTAAGAAAGCTATGTCCTGAGGATGCTAGATGGGTAAGATGACAAGATCAAGCTTTACAAGTAAGTCTTACACTTCTAAGGGAATTTTAGATCTTGTGCACACTGATCTTTGTGGTCCTATGAAAGTTCAAAGTTATTATGGTGATAAATATTTCATATTTTGTGGATGACTATTCAAGGATGATATTGGTAATGTTTTTAAAAGAAAAATCAGAAGCTTTTCAAATGTTTAAATGGTAGAAGGCAAGAGTTGAAAATGAAATAGGAAGACAACTGAAATGTCTTAGATCAGATAGAGGAGGAGAGTTCACATCAGATGAGTTCAAGTTATTCTGCAATGATCATGGTATTAAAAGACAAGTCTCTGCACCGAGAACTCCACAACAAAATGGAATAGCTAAGAGAAGAAACAAATCTATTGTGGATTGCCTGATGATTGAAAAGAAAGTGCCACAAACATTTTGGAGAGAAGCAATAAGCACTGCAGTTTACACCCTGAACCGAGTACAATTGAAGAAAGGTACTTTGAAGACACCTAATGTAAGTTATTTTAAAATCTTTGGAAGTAGATGTTGTGTACACAAAGATGATAGAAATAGCAAGTTTGATTAGAAAAGTCAAGAAGGAATATTTCTAGGTTATTCTTCTAGAAGCAAAGCATTTAAATGCCTGATCAAATCATCTAACAAAATAGTAGAAAGTGCAAATGTGAACATTGATGAATTTGCAGAAAGAAATGATGAAGGAAATTTCAAAGAACCAGAAGATTATGTTGAATTTGTCTATGTTCAACTGACAAGTTTTACTGAGAAAACTGCAGAAGGAAATGAAGAGAATATCCAGTTACCGAGTGATGAAGAAGATCATATAGAGCCTACCGAGCCTATATTAGCCAAGTATGTCAGAAGACATCATGCACCAAGTGAGATTATAGGAGATAAGGATAAGCCAGTGATGACAAGGAACAAACTGAGATAGAACACATGTTTGATATTTGAATTTGAACTGAGAATAGTGAAAGAGGCATTTAACAGTGAAGATTGGATAAATGCTATGACATAAGAGATTGATCAAATCAAGAAGAATGAAACATGGACACTAATCCCAAGACCAAAGGACAAAAATGTAATCGGTACAAAGTGGATTTTCAGAAACAAGCTAAATGAAAAAGGTGAGGTCATTCGAAATAAAGCAAGACTAGTTTGCAAAGGTTATGCTCAAGAAGAAGGAATTGATTATGGTGAAACTTTTGCACCTGTGGCTAGACTTGAAGGAGTAAGAACATTGCTGGCATATGCTGCTTTCAAAAACTTCAAGGTATATCAAATGGATGTCAAATCTGCATTTTTGAATGGAATATTAGAAGAAGAAGTTTTTATTGAACAACCTGAAGGATTTGTTGAAGACAAGAGTAAAGATCAGGTATGTAAATTGAACAAAGCATTATATGGTCTGAAACAAGCACCTAGAGCATGCTATGAAAGATTGCACTCTTATTTGATTAAGATTGGTTTTATAAGGACAATTGAGAGCAACAATATGTACATGAAGAATGATGAAAAATGGAATACTGATCTCAACCATATTTGTTGATGATATTATATTTTGTGGAAATGACTCTTTATGCAAGAACTTTGGAAATGAAATGAGCAAAGAATTTGAGATGTCATTAATCGGTGAGATAAAGTATTTTATAGGTTTACAAATACTGCAAATGAAAAATGAGATTTTCATTACTCAATCCAAGTACATAAAGGAAATATTGAAGAAATTTGGAATGGAGGATTCAAAACCAGTAAGTACTCCTATGACTACCAACTATAAACTATCAAATAATGATGAATCTACATCTGTTGATGAGACACTTTACCGATCCATGATTGGAAAGATATAATATGTTGTTCACAATAGGCCAGACTTAGCACATGTAGTAGGTATAGTTGCAAGATTCTCTATAGATCCTAAGGAAACACACATAACAACAATCAAAAGAATTTTCAAATACTTGAAAGGCATGAGGATTATGGCTTAGTATATCAGAAAGGAAATGATTTTGATTTAAAAGTTTATACTGATGCTAATTGGATAGGCAACATTGATGACAGGAAAAGCACAAGTGGAGGAGCTTTCTTTTTAGGAGAAAGACTAGTGAGTTGGCTTAGCAAGAAACAAGGATGTGTTTCACAGTCAACAGCAGAAGCTGAATACGTTGCTGCAGCATTGAATTGTACCAACATAGCATGGATCAAACAATTGTTGGAAGGTATAAATGAGAAAGTTACCGAGCCAGTAACTATATTTTGTGACAATTCTAGTGCCATTAACATTTCAAAAAATTCTGTTATGCACTCTAAGACAAAGCACATCTCTATCAAATATCATTATCTTAGAGAAGAAGCTCAAGAGAAGAAAGTGGTGTTGGAATACGTTAGCACAAAGGAACAAATAGCAGATATCTTCACCAAGACACTACCAAGGGACACTTTTGAGTATCTCAGAAGTAAGTTAGGGGTCCTACCCCCTATCTTCTATTCACTGACCGAGTTTGGTGAAAGCATCAATTCGATGACACTACAGAATATCTTTTAGGAGTTGATGTTGATTTACACACTTTAGGATGTTTTCTAAAGGTGTACAGGAAATAGTGCAAGATACAATACAGGAAACAGGAATTGAAGACAAAATGCTCTGACCGAGACTACATTGACACATTACAGCAGGAATTCACTTCATACAGGAAGAAATTATGTTTTAGTTCTTTACTTTTTGGCATTGTTGTCAAAGGGGGAGAAGACTGAAGAAGATTGATTGAAGAAAAAGGGAGAAGACTGGAGAAAAGAGGAGAAGTCTAATGTATGGGGGAGAATTCTGATGATAGGAAGAGAGCATTTCAAAATCTCGCAAACAACTCACAACAATCCAAATCAATTAGGTCAAATCAATTGGTTTTGCCATCAATGCCAAAGGGGGAGATTGTTGGCATTTGGCATTATAACAGACAATGGGAGATTGTTGTCATTTCAATAAGGATATTGAGAAGGTTGTTGATGATTATGGATATAACTGATTAAGGATGAATTACTGTCTTAATATTATTATTTTGTCATTGATGTCAAGAAATTGATTTTCTAATTCAGTATGATGTTGCCATATCTTGAGAAGTATGATTTGATGAGTATAAAGATGTCAGTAAAAGACACAGAAAGAATATGATGAATAAGTTATTCAGTGGGCAACTATTACTGAGTTAGACAATGATGAGATCATGATGTTTAGATTGTTTTGATATCCTACGTATGTTGTAAATTGTAAGGTTAATACTATACTATGTTACCAAGCAAAGAACCTAGTCGGTAAACCCTAAGGTTATTGCTATCGATTAATGAAGGTGGAATGTCTACCAAGTGAAGTTTAGTATTTACTGAGTTATTAACAAGTTGTAATCGAGCTATAATAGAATACATTAAATGGTTACATGCATTATTTAATGAAGGAAGCTGATGAGCTGGAACTGATTAAATGATTGGTATGTCGTACATGAAGTTTGTTAATGAATCTATGGCAAAGGAAAATCGGCATGAAGATCTACAACACAGATTGAACCACATTACCCTAGCACAAGTTCTAAGAAATGTATGCAAGTTCCTAGGTGGGGTAAAACATTTTTTAGATAGAAGGATACATTGAACCTGGACAAGATTGAAGATTTGATGGCTATAATTGATCATGGGAAATGTGATCAAAGAGATTAAGCAGTTAGCTAATTGTTTATAAATAGGGAGTTGTTGATAAACAATGTATGTGGGAAAATGTATGCATAGGGATGCTACATAGTTATTACCAAGCACAAAATCTTGAAGACCTATTTGAATAATAGAGTATAGAAGCCCAGTAGATGGACAAGATTAGTTCTATGTCTAGATTGTAATGAGAAAATAAGAATCCGCTTTAGCATTTTAGATGTGAAGTTGCAGATAGATTTTTATTACTGTTATTTTGTGAAAGTGACAGAAAATCTCTTAACCAAGTGGACTTAACAATCTTATTTGTAAAACCCTCTAGCAAGGTGACATTCTGATTGAGTGTTTGAAATCCTTTAACAAGGTCACTTCTAACAAGGTGAAGATCCTAACAGATCTGAGGGAAATCCCTTAACCGGGTCACATCTAGCAATGTGTTTGTAATCTTTAACAAGATTTTCTTTTAGCCAAGCATACTCTAGAAGAGTATATTTCTTAGTGGGTCCAAAATCCCACAGTGGTTTTTACCTATTTGGGTTTCCATGTTAAATCCGGTGTTATGAGGTTATGATGTTTATATGCTTTTGAGTTTGCATGTTTAGCAGTTTTGGTTATATTACTGAAGTATATGTTACCGAGGTTGAATCTGATGTTTTGAAGAAAATTGAGGTTGTATGATTCACCCCCCCTCTCATCTTGTTGGCTATTGGATCTGTACTTACATTAAGTATCAGAACTATCATTTAGCAAAGCAATTCAGAAGAATAATGTTACATGTTATACATACAATGAAATTGGACATATTACTAAGTTCTATAGAAGAAGAAATCCACCAGTTAGTAATGGAGGATCAAATGAAAAAGGAAAAGAGAAGGTTAGTGAAATCCGACAAGATCACACTCAGAGATGGGTTAGGAAGATTGAAGAACAATCATTAGATGGGAATGTCCCGGTCACCTATCCGTCAGAAGAGGCTACTCTTGCACTGGCAGTGAGCTCATTCGGTAACTAAGGCAAATGCCTTAGGGGTAGGCAAAATTCATTAAGATGTTGCATATGCCTTGGGAAGAGTTTCTAGAAGATGTTCTAGATATTGGAGAGGATTATCTGGCATGGATATGTTTTGAGATAGATCCGGTATCTTTCACCGGTAGTCATTTATGTCAATGAAAGATTAGGGTTTTTGGTGAAGAATAAAAGGTCAAATACACTTCATTGTTAATCACCCTGCATTCAAAGCGATTTCAGAGTGATTCAAAGGGACTAAGTATGATTAGAGGCTATTAAGAGATAATCAGATTTCTTCTTGAGTGATCACACCGATGAGTTGAAGAATTTGTTGGAGGTTTCTACCGAGAGCGAGAAAAAGGTATTTTTCTTGAACCATGGAAGCAGGATCATCTTATGTTCCTATTTTTGTTGCAAATCCAACTGTAGTGGAGGTTAAGGACTTCCCTAGACCAATTTTCAAGTAGTATCCACTTGTGGCTACCAAGGAAGATTCGGTTGGAGCCTTTTCTCGCATTCTGGAGGGAGTGGTGTATGTAGAAGATGTTAGGGCATGCATTCACTATCATTTAGAGGACTTAGGAACTTCAGAGATCAAGGGAATGTATATGAATGAACTAATGGGAGAATCTGGAAATATTAAACTGACATATCAACACATTGAAGATCTAGGGTTTACAGATATTCTAGATATTCTAGAGTTTAAGGATGAAATAATCAGATATGTACTGAGTAGAGTACATGGGTAATTCATATGGCTAGATAGACCTTATAAAATCACTAAGGAAGCCATATGGGCAATTATTGGTTTGCCATCGGTAGGGAAACATCCTGATAAGAAATTGTCAAATGACTTTGTGAGATAGATCACCAACACCACATTTGACAAGAGATTGATAAAAGTGAGCACTATCACTGACATCGACATCAAGTTCGGCAACATAATTATAGGATACAAGGTAACTTAGTCAAACTAACTGAATTATGTTTCCAGTTCATGTATTTTTGTTGCATAAAAGATAATGAGAGAAAATGTAAAGTTAGATCTTTGCAGTTGGATGCTTGAAGAGTTATTGATCAACTTAGGAAAGATTAGAGGTGAGAAGAAGGGCACCTTCTAGTATGGAAATTTGTTAGTCTTCTTAATGTTAAACTTTTTGAATGATACACCTGGTTCTGGTAGGAAGTAATGGGGACATCCCGGTAGGAAGACAGCTGAAATAATCAGTTTCTACATTAGGAAGTCAAAGAGATGATAATATATGGGGTTATTTCAAGGCTTTTCAAAAATCTATGAGGTCTAGGATAAGAATACTTGAGCATATAGTAGAGAAATACTCTACCAACATATGTTTCATGGTTAAGAAGGATGTGACTCTCATTGAGGTAGTCAAGCCTTGAAAGATTTGGATAGAGGAAATGGGATATGAGGTAGATGCATTAATCCTTGATGCCTATGCAAAAATTCTAATTGATGCTGAAATTGATGAGGCAGAGAAGCCTTGTGGAACTGCATAGCAGAAGACTCTAGAGGTTGAAATAGAGTTCAACCAGAAGAGAAGGGAAAAAGAAGAAGGAAAAATAAGCAAATTTGTACAGGAGGTCTAAAATGACATAAAGGAACTAATTGATGTTGTCCCGAAGCAAGGGAGAAAGAGGAAGGATCCAGTAGTTCACACTGAACCTGTTACCACAGATTCTGAATCAGAGGATGACACACCATTAGCCTTCAAGAGGGTTTTTAGGAAGAAACCAAAAGAACCTAAGGTAGAAGCAAAAAAGAAATTGGTTAGAAAGGTCACAATCAAGTTATCGGCTCAGAAGCAAGCACCTAAGGCTACACCTACAACTACATGTGGTACTGTTAAGAGGAAGAAGAAGGATGATACTAATTCTGGTAAGGTTACACCTAAAACTTGTGCATAAATTGTTGATGAAATAACTAAAGATGGCATACTGAAGAATGTTAAGTTTTATTATGACAAATTAGAGGTTGATGAACAGAGAGAGGTAGAGGAAGCAGTCCTGTTATACTTAGATATTTATAAGAAAGCCTTAATAGAGATAGAAAATCAACTACTGACTAACTTATATAACATGTTAGATGCTAGGAGGTTATCTGCTATGAAAGAGGATAAGCACATTAAAATGAAAGAACTTTTAGCTATGTGTGCTAGTATAACTCCAGATGAAATGGATAAGACAATTGAGGCTACGGATAGAAAGGTATTCAATGGCAAACACATGATAACTAGTCTGATGCTAGGAAGAGTGAATGAAGTAATAAAGGAAACTCAGAAAGCTTGGATTAAATTTTTGGGAGAACACAAAGGATTATTTACTTCACCAAAGACCAAGACCGACACTAGAGATACCCCGATTGAAGGGAAAGGAAAAGGGATTATGGGTACTCCACCCTCAGTTTTGAAAAATATCAAGATAGTGGAAATTGAACCATCGATAAACACAAATGTACAAATAAATACTGAAACATCGGTTAATGCTGAGAACATTGTACAAGATACTAACATTGAGGACAATTGTCCTCTAGATACTAATGTATAGGTTGAGGATACTGTTCCTAGAGAGGAACCAATAGTTACACAGACTACACCAAGTGGCGAAGCCACTGGTTCAAGTGAGGAGGTAATAAAGGATAAATCATCAGAGAAAATAGGGGAATCCGGTAGGGTACTAGTTGGGAGCCCATCATTGTTCACAATTGACAATTATCAAGTTGAAAAGAAAACCATCACAGAGATAAGTCCCACTGAACTAATGATGATGGCTGCTCAGAAATTGATGGAGGGAACCATAGACAAGGAGATTATAGATCAATCAATCACTGTTCTACACAGATTGGTCCCAGAATGTAAGATTGAGAATGAAGCGAGCCCTTCCAACAAGCTTTAGATAATCACTGAGCACATATCTAAAGACTTTCAATCCTTATAGCAGATCTCTAATCATCAAGCACTTGAAAGATTCACTCAGGCTAAGAGAGCCGCTTTTGATTAGATCATTGAGAGAGAGAAGAAAAAGATTGAGGAGAAGTTAATTCTAATTGAAATTTTTTTGAAACAATGTACAAACATATATAGGGTATCTTACAATACTGAGATACTTACAACAAATGTAGATAAAAAGATAAAAGAGATACAAGAGAATATTGCTAGTATTGCTAACTCTTTTGATGGATTAATTTCATTGACAATATCAATTGATGGTCAAATTTTGACTTTTGAGAACCAAATTGTTTCTCTTGAAAGGGAAAGAGATAAAATCATTCGCACAGCTAGAAGTCTCAAAGTTTTAGTGAGTCCAAGATTGGATTCACTTTGTGTATATAAGAAGGAATGCATGGATATGCTGGGAATGCCCAAACCAACAAAGGTCAATGAGAAATAATCTTTTGCATATTTATTAAGTGGACTTGTATTTATCTCTAGCACATTCAAAACTAGCTAGTACTTATGTGGAATTACTGGAGAAAGCTTATCCGGAAATCTTGAAACTGGTCAAGCTCCAGTAAGACATTTTTGGAGGTATTCAATGTACAGTACTTATTATTCGACATTTTTTTCTAGCATTGATGTCAAAGGGGGAGTAGTATAGATGTAATAATGGATAAAAGGGTTGCATACATTAGGGTGAGAAAGTTTTTTGAATTTTGGAAATATGGAGCATTTTGCATATTTAGCTCAGGGGGAGCAGGGCAAGATGAAATTGACAGATGAAACCATGACCATTTTTCACATGAGTGTTGTCATCAATGCCAAAGGGGGATATTGCTGCCAATTGACACTTTATTGGTTGGTTTCACTATGTTGTCATTGATGGCAACATGATTTTGTGTTTTGGCTTCATATGGTGTACCAACAGGTACTTCATAGATTCTACACCGACACCGACACTGACAGGACAAAAGGACTTCTTTGGTCACTGACAATGCAGGCCAACATTGTATAGTAAAGGTTATCGATATTAGAGGCCAACCTATCTTGGATTTGGCATTGGCAACATGTTTTAATGTTTGTTCATTTATGTTATCTGGCTGACATGTAATTTGATATTGTGTATATCCTTGTAAAGCCGACATAAGGCATAAATTTGTATAGGGTATATAGGGAAGATTGATTAGATCATTTTATAATAAGGAGAGGGCAATGGTAATGGATATGTAAATGTGATATGATGCAAAATATATCAAAGAGATTATGTATGTGAGGAATTTATTATAAGGGTTACTCTGGTAAAGAGGTTTAGGGTTTCAACTAGAATAGATAGAGCTTAAACCGAAACTGTATTCTGATATAGAAGATGCTATCTTAGCAGCTCATACTTCTTTGGATTGTTGTCTGGAATTTTATGTAGTCAGTGAGGCTCCTATTGTGATTAAGCAGTGTGCTCTAGGCTGTAAACCTTCCTGCAAGTGTAGGCCCATCATTTATTATAATATCTCTTCATATGGCCAGTGGATTGATATTGTGGGTCACAAATCCCACCATGGTTTTTCCTCATTGAGGTTTTCCATGTATAAATCTGTGTGTTATGGTTCTCATTTATGTGTTTGGCATATTGGCTAGTTTACTTCTTTCAATTTTGTTTATACCAGTATATTGGTTGGTGCGTGAATGTTTTGTTAAGGCTAAAATCTACAATTATGGTATAACACTGATTCACCCCTCGTCTTAGTGTTATTGGTTTCCAACACATACCAGATTTTTTAGGAGCATGTCAGGCTTACAGAGAGATTAAATGAGAAAGTGGATAAATTGAGGGATCCCGTTTCATCCAAAATCCTAAAAGAAGCAAAAAGGTTGTTAAAGAAGCATCGAGAATACCATGGAGAGCTTGAAGAGGACTTGTCTCAGCTGGATAAAGAGGGTGCTGAAAACTTACTTGTTGTCTTAGGAGAAGAAGATGGACCACTTGCCTCAGGAGCACTGGAGAGATGGATTATCGGATTAGCTTCCTAAAGCATTGGACAAAATCAATGATGAAGATCGGATTCTGGATAACATGAAGACTATAATGAACCAGTTCTATTGGAAGGAATTTTCTATGAGACACTTTGTCTTAAATATTCATACTTATAAGGACTAGGATTACATAGATCATCTCAGAGTAGTTAATTTTATTTTAAAGGGATTGGCAAACTTGTTTAGGTTATATAATGATTATGACCATTTACAAAAAGACATGTTGTTTTAAAACTTTATGGTCTATCCTTATAAAAGGGAGATCATTTTGATGAAAAAGATAATTACAATTATTCTAGACAAGCAATAGAGACTAGCCTACTTTATTTCCCATCTTGTGTTAAAGATTATTGTTAGTACTTTTCAATTTGAGCTTGTTATTTTGATGCTAAGAAATTAAAGGTTGTTTAAGCTCTTTCTGCACGCTTTGGTTGTTTTATTGTTTTTAGTCTACTACATTATTGTGGGGGATGAACAAGATAAATTATATTCTTGGATTGATTACTGGCTCTTTCTAGGAAAGATTAAAATTGCCTATATAGTAACTGTGATGATGAAATTTAATCATTAAGTGTGGAAGGATTAACAATGGATGGTATTTTTTCAAGACTGTCTAACAAGGAGAATATAGGGAAAGAAACTCATAAGACTCTGAGCCCAATAGGTGAAAAAGGCACTAGTCAGAAGCATACATTTATAATCCCAAAATTTCAGTTAATAACATTTCATTTTCAATTTCATAGAAGTAGAAGTAGGGGAAAAGGTATCAGGTCATATACAATATCTATGCCAATTTGAGATTGACCTAAAGACAAGTTTGTAATCATAAATTTGCTTAAGTATCATAGAATAAAGATACTTGGTAATAAGGTATACCCACCTAGGTTTAGAAAAGCCTGAAGAGTAGGGAATCACAATCAAATTGATTTATTCTATCAGTTGGCCAGAGTTGAATGTTGAACCTAAGTATGAGGTTGTTGGCATGTTTGGCATAACTGATGCAAATGAAGAATGATGACTGAACTTGTGAAAGACTATTTATGATGAATTTGTGATGAAGAGATTGAGATTGCATGATTGGATGACTTTGATCAGTTATTTGTGTTGTATTTTTTCATCTAAGTCTTTTTGGTCTACCGAAAATGCCTTACCGGTATTGAAGACAATGAACTGAGAATTAGGACCTCAACTGATAAACATGGAGATGTTTTGATTGTTTCCGATGATTGGTAATGATTGAAGTGTTGTGGTTTAAAGTATGAGTTTTTATCATTATAATACGTATCTGATTGAAACCACATCATGTTTTGGTTATTGGAAGTCATGTTTATGATTTCTATGATATTCTTGCTAGGGTTTAAGAAGGGTTTAAGGACTGGTAAAGAATTCTCTTAATTGGTAATGATGTTTGGTTTGGTGGTGATCTATATCAAGTTCATATGTTGGTGGTGATGTGGCACAACCCACATGAAGTGTTTGAATTATGTTTTGGTGTGATCAAGATGGAATTTCTTGGGAATGTGCAAAGTGCTTAGCAGAATGAGCCAAGGGTTTAAATTTGTGTCAGATCGAGTTGTTGTGATGAGTTACGATCACTCAATGGTTGATATTGATTTGTAATTGATTGTAATGATCCATATGATGATCTGTAATGAGTTGTAAATATTTATGATGATCCATGATGCAAGTCTTAGGGTTTTATAACCAACTAAGTTGTAGAGGTTATTTAGGTCAGTATATTTGATGTTTGTTGTGTCGATGGTTTTGAGAAGTGTGTGAAGCCAAACTAGGGTGTAAGAGATCTACCGGAGTGTTGGAGATCTGAAGTATAATTGGATCTGATCAAGCAAGCAGTTAAGTGCTATAACCAGATCATTCACTGTTATTCTCTAACAATTGCAACAACTAAAATACCTTAACTAGGTAGGTCCTAACATGCCTTACATTGTAAATCCCTTAACTAGGTAGCTCAACATCTGAGTGTTAAATCCTCTTATGAGGTTGATCCTAATAGGTCATAGCTCCTAATAGGGTTCATTATCCAAATCCCTTAACCGAGTGACTCCTAACAGGGCATCATTGTAAGATTTTAACCAAGCTTGGCTCCTAATAGGGCACATTCCGAAAGAATGCAAAATATTTGTGGGTACCAATTCCCATCGTGGTTTTTCCTTATTTGGGTTTCCACATGAAAAACATGGTGCTCATATGGTGAATGTTCTTATGTCTCATTATGTTTATTTTCAGTTAATGCATGTTATATGAACACTTGATGTGCAGACATGATAAATCACTTTAGCAGATGATTAGTAGTGGTTACCGGTACTAGTAAAGAGTTTATTATTGCTTTATAGGTTATTTGATGAAGTTTTATAAGGTTGAGTTTTAAGTTTGAAATTATTGTTAATACTGATTCACCCCCCCCCCCCCCCCCCCCTCTTAGTATTAATTGGATCCTCTAAGATTAACAAAGGCTTGGCATATCATTAGGGTTTAGGAACCTACAATTTTGAGCTCCAATACCTAGAGTGACTCACTCCCAAGAGTAGGGCAATCAATGTGCCTTGCTCCCTAGTGTTTGGGCCCAAATTCAAACTATTGATTTTTCAAAGAGAGAGCACATAATAATAAGATTTGATATTTCACTCCATGCTAACCATCATTCAATACACTACATACTTATAGGATTTTTAATTCCTACATTGTAGGAAACACTCGCTAATTATATGAGTTGTTTTAACAACTCAAACAAACAAATAAACAAGCTTTGACAAATAACTATTCTGACATTTGTAATAGCTATGTGAGTTGTGCTAACAACTCACATTATTAACTTATGTGAACATTGACAATTTAATTCCCAATATTCTCCCCCTTAGTGTGAACATGGGGAGAAAGTGCATCACATGAATTGGAAACAAAATCATATGCCTATGCATACTTTTAGGTCTACATGATGATATCTAGATCTTTCTACACATGGTCACCTACATACAAGACCTTATCCCGCTTTCACTTCCAGTGCTCATCAACAGCTGATCACACTTCCAACAATTTCGACAGTCAGAGGATCTCTGTATTCATCTTCTCTCCTAATTGTTTACAATATCAATGATGTCCATGTTCTCCTCCTTTCAAGCTTTAATACTTTCAAATGCAATAAGCCAACTCTCATGGCCCATGATCTTGATTCGAATGAAAGGCACCTCTAATCAACATTGCATGGTTTTAACATAGGTTTAGCACAAACTTGAACATGAATAGGAACACACTCATTTGTTCACCTCATATGGTATTCTGGATCATCACTAACCTTTTCAAGATCCATGAATTGCATTACACTAGTGATTTTCTTCATTACAATGTTTTAAACTAGGAGATTACATAAGGAAATCGCACACACAATAATATAAATATCCATTGTTGTTGATCATGCTAGTGGATCTTCAACAACATAGAAACCTTATCACTACCACAC
Source organism: Cryptomeria japonica (assembly GCF_030272615.1). Taxonomy (NCBI): domain Eukaryota; kingdom Viridiplantae; phylum Streptophyta; class Pinopsida; order Cupressales; family Cupressaceae; genus Cryptomeria; species Cryptomeria japonica. The sequence continues at coordinate 289,573,513 of NC_081413.1, forward strand.
ATGAGAAAGTAAAATGCCACCAAAGCTGATGAGTGACCCCGTTGTTGGTGATTGATGAGAGAACTCTAAGTATCCTCTTTCCTCCATTGCCTCCTACCTCCAATGAAATCCCTAGCTACTTAGATAATTTGTCTTTTGAGGTTTGTAACATCAGTTTTGAAGAAAGAATATATTCTTCCTCTTGATGCAAACTTTCTACAAGGAGTGTTAGATACCACCGATCATGCACTCCAATTACAATTGAAATTGTATTTTTATTTTTTAATAATTTTTGACACTTTTTACATTTTAATGTAACAATTAAAGACTCAAAAAAAATTAGAGACCCTATTCTAAACAAAATGATAAAACCTTTACCAAAGCAGTTATAACTATTTCCTTTTAAGAGTTCCTCAAATTCTGCTTGCTATGGTAGGGAATATATGTATGTTTCAAGCAATAGCAATGTGAGCCATGAATTGTGAGAGATGGTAAGAACACTTACCCTATTATTGGGTTCCTAGCTCTATTATCTTGTATGCTTGCCATCGGATTTGGGCCAGTCCACTTGCAAAGGGAGCAATATAGAATGATATGACCTTAGCAATTCATCACTAAAATCCACTAATTTTTCTTCAAGAATCTGAAACATGGATCACATATTGACATTCATATAAAATTTTTGCAACAAATATTAGATTACCTTGTTGCTTTGGGCTCAGGCCTTTCACAGATCCACCACCAATATTATTTCTTAAAAATATATCTACATGTGGCTCTAAATACTACAAAATAATTTATAGCATTATGTTGTCCATGTCAACATAATAGGTGGCAGATAAGAGAAATTTGTGGCAGCAATACAAGCCAAATTCATCCAAGTCTTGATGAGTCTATAGCGCTATGTTTCATGTAGAGCTAAGGTACAAGATTGGAAAGAGCCATGATTCTTCTTTGACACACATACCATGCCAAGCCACTACATTCAAATTCATAGTCTCTCAAAGGGAGCAGTGATTGCTCCATGTTGCAAACCACTATTCTCACTAGAATAGATATCAAAGGTAAGACATTCTCCATAGTCAAGTTGGCCTCCAATCCAATAGCAATCAGATCCCCTCTTTCCATGCCTAGCTTAAACAAAATAATCTTTCACCCTTCAAACAAACCAATAGAGACTTCCATTTCTTATGGAGATCAATCATGCCTAGCGTATATAGATTAATGATAATAATATCTCCCCTATGCCTTTCAATTCAAACCTCCATTATTTAGTTAATGTGAAAATGATTAAGATGTTTCCAATAAGTGATGTTTTATCAATAATATGCCTATCTCTAGTGACTATCAATATCTTTCCAAATTGCTTCCATGTTGTTTCTCATTACTAAAGAAGCGGCACAAAATCTATAGTGGATCTGATACCATATTGATTTTTAGAGAGAGAGCACATAATAATAATAATAATTGGTATTTCACTCCATGCCAACCATCATTGAGCACACTACATACTTATAGGAGTTTTGATTCCTACATTGTAGAAACCACTCCCTAATTATATGAGTTGTTTTAACAACTCAAACAAACAAATAAACAAGATTCAACAAAGAACTATTCTCACATCTATAATAGCTATGTGAGTTGTTATAACAACTCACATTATTAACTTATGTGAACATTAACAATTAATTTCCCAACACAAACCACTCAACAATCAACTTGGTTGGGCAGGAAAAGTTTTCTCATGTTTGCCTCTTTTGAGTTTTGCATCGCAAAATTATTGGGAGAGGTATATAATCATGGTATACTCCCTCATTTCGGGTAAGAAAATGATAGAACACAAAGAGAACATGAATGATCAAACAATTCCATTCAAGCATTCAAGGCATTTGAACCTCCCAGATTCTTTATTGTGATAACCTTCAACAACCATCATGCAAGCATGTCTTTATGATGTCCTTTTAGGTTTTTTGTGGAGTCATGCTATTGAATCACCCTTTGTGATTATATTCAAAGAATTATTTACATTATCAAGGTATAGCACATTTTAATTGTCAGATCTAGCCTCTGCTACATATCAACACACTTTCCTTTCAAGTACATTTCAATTTAATTTCAAGGTTGATTACAAAACTAGGGTTTGACTTAGGCAAACCCCTTTCTTCCCAACATTTTCACTCTTTTCTATGTAGGAACAAGTAATTGAACCACAAAAATAAGTATAGAGAAATCAGGTGAAGATCTACAATTCATGATTCGTCAAAGCTGAAACTATCAGGAGCAGGCTAAGTAGGGCACCTTAGTCTTGAGAGCAAGTCAAGTTGGATGTGTTGCTCCCTCCATTTTTTTTTGAGATTTTTTTTGTGGGTCATGAGTTATAGTATGTGCTATTGGATCTTCTTTTAGAATTGGTCTACCAGTTCAATGTCTTCTTGTGCACACAAAAAGATCAGCTTTTCACCCTATCTTGCATCTTTCTTCCTAAATTATAAAGTCATGTTTCAAATACCCCAATGAGGGACCATTTAATTCACCTTGTTCCTAAGATCTTGCACCAAGTTTATTATTCTCCCTCTCAAAGTAATTAAAGTGGAAATAGACCTAAGCTTCCTAGTTTGCCCACACAAACTAGTGAAACATATTTCCCCACATTACATTTTAGTGAATCTGAGGTGTCCTATATTTCCATCTTCTAATTTTCAGATTTGATTTGGGTGTGTTACATTATTTATAATGGAATTCACTAAATCTAATTTTTGTTTGTTATTTCACATGTGCTTGAATTTCTTCGTAGTTACATTTACCAAAATCATGTGTTCGATAATGGTTTCTTTCACTTCATATTGCTTATTTTCATTCATAGTACTTGCATATGACATCATTATAATTTCCATGATATTTCCTACTTGCAAATCATTTCTCAAATAGTTTATCTATTTTGCATGTTGTTTTATGATCACATTGTTAAGAAAATGCATAGCATATGTAGATCATATAAAATATTTTGTAGAAAATTATTATGCTAGAGATGAAATTGAAAAAAACAACACGTGTACCTCTCCTAGGTTATCCTTTTGTTAATGAGGCTAGGTCCATACTCCAAGACCCTCTCCTCACAAGGATACCTTGGTGTAAGAGGGACAAGCTAAGTATTTTAAGTTAACCACTTCAATCACTCTAGATCCTCCTTATTATCCTACAACTTATCTTCACCATCAAAATATTCTAAAACAAGATGATGTTTAGCATTTTTTCATGATCTATCTCCTAACATAGCATTAATAAAAGATGAAGATTTAGATGACACTCCTTCCAAACCTACCAGAAAGGACATGAATAATTATGATAGAAAGGATATTCCTTCTTCATCTATTCATCCCTTTTGTCCTTCATCAACAAATTTTAATGAGATTCCTGACCGAAGTCCCTCTCCTTCACAATGAAAAACATTCTATGAGGTTGGATATGATATGATTTCAAAACAAGGCTATAGAGGACAAGGACTTGGAAAAAAAGAACAAGTAATTAAGGTCCCTATAGATATTCCCTTATAGTATACTACATAAGGTTTAGGATATCCCAATTCATCAATAGCTAAGGATGATATCTGTAAGGTTCAAATTCTTAAGGAGTACTTTTCAAAACATAGAAACTATCATCCATCTAAATCTCCTCCTTTGCAATCCTTGTACCAAAAGAAAACAATACTTCTTCTTCCACTAGTATATCTTGCCCTACATATCAAGAGACAAGACCTATCCATGTTGAAAATAAAGAATAATTAGCTATGAGAATATTTTTGATGTTGAATAATGACAAGAATTCCATTTTTTATTTCATAAAATATGTCAATAATTATAAGAACAAAGATGGTGATGTGTATTGTCTCTTTCATCATAGTTATTCTCATTATTTTATAAATTGTAAAGCTTTTAACGAATTTTTTCAAGACCAATATGATAAAGCTTGTATTACTCTCACAACTAATCTTCCTCTTTTTCTTGGTGAAATGGTTGTGTCTTAGTACTCCCTTTTCCTACTATGTTGTTCCACATCATGTAGTCTTAGTAGTTTACCTTTTAAGGGACTCTTTGTGTTTGTATGGTGTTATGCTTTCATTTTCAATCTTACTTTATGAGCAATGTAATTTCTCCTTTTCTTTGACCTTCATGCTTGGGGGGCAAGGATTACATCTCTTATTCTATCTAAGGATGCACTTATTACTTATCTAGGTGATATTTGCTTATGATACGATGTCATTTCTTGTATAGAATTGTTTGTTCACTCAATAATTCTCTCTTAGGAAAGAGGCATGTATCCTTGGGTTAAACATCTTCCTTGCTTGATGATGTATGTCTATTTTAAGCAAATCCCTCACTTCGAGCCAAAATGTGTGTTATCCTTCATCAAGAATCCCTTTACCTAGCAATGGGAGGAAGGTGTGAATTCTTATTCCCCTTCCTTTCTTTTCAGAAATGATGTTATTTTTTTTCAAGAACTCCTCTTGGAGGTAGATGCCTTTGAGGAAAGATCTCTTCCTCCTTCTTATGCATCTGTCAAAAGGATCCCTTTACACTTGTTGCAAGATATCTCACAATTATCTTTTCCTTGGCACATAAGAGTTATGCCTCTTTGGCTAGGGTTGCATGTCAATTATTTTTTATGGATATCACCTCGGTGATTGAAGGTGTGTATCCTTGTTCTTCTTTTCCTTAAAATGTCACTATATCTCTACACTAAGTCTTGAGGAGGAGGGCATGTATGTGACCTCCTTGTGTATTATATTATGGATTTCATTGGAGACAATGCTTTCCTTGGTTGTCTTTTTGCACCATTTTTAACAAATTTCCTTGGAAACAATTATTTCCTTGGTTGTTCTTTTGCACCATTTTTAGTGGGTTTCCTTGGAGACAATGATTTACTTTTGTGTTGTCTTTAGTAGATTTATGTGGAGATAATGCTTTCCATGGTCATCCTTTTGTACTATTTTTAGCAGATTCCCTTGGAGACAATGCTTTCCTTGGTTATCCTTTTGCACCATTTTTGTGGATTTCCTTTGATACAATGCTTTCCTTGGTTATCCTTTTGCACCATTTTCATGGATTTCCTTGGAGATAATGCTTTACTTGGTTATCCTTGGGATGACTTGACTAGAATTACATAACTTTCTTGACTATTCAACTCTTTCTTTGCATTGATCTATCTTGGGATGAGTAGAACTAGCATAACATAATTTGTTAGACTATTTTACACTTTTCCTTCCTCTTTCATAGATCACCTAGCATAACACATCTTGTTGGCTCATGGAATCCATGCTCTCTTTATCTCTCCTTTATGATCCCATATCATGCTTTGCTAGATTATTGGATTATGGGATTATAAGGTTGATATAGTGGTTGAGACATTTTTATTATCAAGATCTCTTCAACTAGTTGAATTAGAGCCTTTATTTCTAGTACTAACCTCTTTTGTGTGTCTTTGTTTTTATATGTGTCCTTGCACGTGGTTGTATGCGTTAAGATCCTTGGTTTGGGGGCTTGTTCCCTTGAAATTAGTGATGTCTTATCTCTTTGCAGGCTTTCACAATGCATCCCTCTTTCTCTTTTTCCTACTTTACCATATTTGTAGACTCATACTCCTACTAAAGTGGGGGATAAATTTAGCATCGTGAGTTGCATCCCTATGTAAATTTTTATTCAATTAGGCCCTATTTTAGCATGTATGGTCTCCCATATCTAATCTCATTCATCCCAACACAATTGGACATCTCATTTTGGCTTCTCCTTCCCATTTTCGATATTAGGTCCTCATTTGGTGCCACATTGGAGGGAGAAAGGTGCCTAGGGTAACCTACTCCCTAGAGCAAGCCAATTAGGGCACCTTGCTCCCAAGTGTTTGGGCCCAAATTTGAACCACTTAACAATTAGCTTAATTACGTGGTAAATATTTTTTCATGTCATCTTGATGTAATTTTTGCACCCCAAAATGCTTAAGAGAGGTATATAAGCAAGGTATCCTCCCTCATTTTGGGTAATAACATGAGAGAAAACAAAGAGAACATGAATGATCAAGAAATTTCATTCAAGAATTTAAGGCATTTCATCCCACCCTATTATTCATTGTGGCAGTCTTCAAAAAAGATCATTCAAGTATGTCTTTTATGATGTCCTTTGAGGTCTATTGTGGAGTCCTATTGCATCAACATTTGTGATCAACTTCAAAGAAGCATTTGCATGATCAAGGTATAAATTTTTTTCATTCTTAGATCTAGCCTTAGCTACATATCAACACACTTTCCTATCAAGTACATTTTAATTTAATTTCAAGGTTGATTCCAAAATGGGGTTTGAATTACAAAAACCCCTTTCTACCCAACATTTTCCCCCCTTTTGTGTGAAGGAGCAAGTGATGGACCCATGGAAATAGGTACAGAGAAAGTAGGTGGAGATCTATAGTCTACAATTCATCAGAGTTGAAACTATTAGGAGTGGGTTGAGCAAGGTGCCTTTCTCCCTCTAGTTTTGCTTGAGATTTTTTCTATAGGTTATGGTTTGTGTTGTTGAATCTTCTTCTGAAATCATTCTTCCATATCACTATCTTCCTTGCACACAAAAAGGTCATATTTTCACCCTATTTTGTATCCTTCCTAAATTACAAAGTCATCTTTGAAGTACCACCATGGGGGAACATTGAATTCACCTTATGCCCTTGCATCTTGGGCCAAGTGGATCATTCTCCCTCTCAAAATAATTAAAGCAAAAAATAGGCCTAAGCTTCCTAGTTTTCCCACACAAGCTAGTGAACCCTATTTCCCTATATTACATATTGTTACATATTTTTCTATTATCTTACTTGTGAAATGTCTTTTTACTTACCTTACTCATCCTTGGCAACCATATTAGGGTTTTATTTTAACATTTAATAGAACATTGATATTTCTACTATTTAAATATGAAAGCACACATCCTTTTTATTTAGTTTTCCTCTCTCTCTCTCTCTCTCTATATATATATATATGTATGTATGTATGTATGTACAAATATACACACATACACACACACACACACACACACACACACACACACACACACACACACACACACACACACACACATATAATTCTCTTTGTTTCTCTCCCCCCTCCCTCTCCCTTCTCTCCCTCTTTATCTACCTATAGATATATCTCTTTGTCTTCCCCCTCTATCTTTTCCACTTCATATCCATCTCTAAGTATCTATCCATCTTTCTAACCCCATCTCTCACTCTCTCCAACTATTACTCTTTCTTTCTATATCTTTCTATATCTCTCTACATATCTAGATATATAAAAGGAGAGAGGAAGATAGAGATAGAAATGAGTATAGAGGGAGATGGAGATGAATAGATATATATAGAGAGAAAGAGGTAAAGGGAGAGATAAATATATAGAGAGATGGGGAGGGAGGGATATAGATGAGGATATAGAGGGAGATATAGAGATTAAAGAGATGGAGAGCTATAAAGGAAAATGAAGATAGATATATATAGAGAAATAGATGGTGTGATAGTGTGAGAAAGAGAGAAATAGAGAAATAAAAAGAAAGAGAAAGAGGGAGAGATAGAGAGATTTGGAGGGGATATATAGAAGGGGGGAGGAAGAGACATAGGTACAGATAGAGAGGGGATAAATAGAGAGATAGAGGTAGAGAAAGAGAGAGATATGTAGAGAGGGTGAAAGAGGAAGAGGGAAAGAGATAGATCAATCATGTTTATAGGGAGAGTGATATTGATGGAGGGAGATATATATAGAGAGATGGGGATAGGGAGAGAGATATAGAGATAAGGATATGGAGGTAGATAGATATAGATAGAAAGAGATAAAGAGAATAAGATAGATGGAGGGAGAGATGTAGTGAATAGGACAAAGTTGGATATAATTAGATATAGATACACTCAAAGATATACCTATAGGGAGATAGAGATAGAAGGGACAAGAGTGAGAGAGAAACAAGGTGATATAAATAATTAATAAATAGGTATAGGTAGAAGGAGGTATGAGGGAGATAAATAGAGAGAAAAGAAGTGAGAAACGTAGAAAAGGAAGAGATAAAGGATAGATATAGATAGAGGTCGAGCTATAGAAAGGGAGATAGGAGAGGCTGAGAGAACAAGATATAGCTATAAATAGAGAGGAGGGAGTGAGGTATAATGAGACATATTATCCTAGGTCAACTTGGGAAAATGTATACATAGGATCTATATCATTGTAAATTGTACACCTTTATTAGTGTGTCCAATTTCACACTCTCCTAGAATACATTTTAGTATTTCCATTTCCTCTATGCATTATGGGACCTTTATTGATTTAAATAAATATTTAAATTAATATTATGGGTATTATTTCACTTTTTTCCATCATCACACTCTTATTTGGGCCCTTAATTCTAGGTGTTCCCTTTATCATTTATCTTGATTTATCCTTAATCCTACCCCAATTTCAACTTTAAAAGTATATTTCACATATATATACATTATGGTTTGAGCCACCAAGATGGAATTGGCATTAGAACCCCATTATCTTTCATTTCTCAAAAATTGAAATAAAGTTGCCATGACTAGGATGACTTACCATCTCAGTCCCACACATTTTCCCCGATTTTTGGGAAGGGTAATTTGGATGTCTTAACTAATTCATATACCCTTCCATGTGAAAATATATTGAATCTAAGTTGGCCTTGATGCCCTGCAAAATGGACAAGGTTAGTCTAAGAGAAACAACACAAAACAAGCAAGAAATTGTTAGTGTTATTTAATCAAAAACTAATCTAAACAGGCATATCAAAAGAGACACTAAAAAAGTGAAAGCATATTTAACTAAAGAAGCAAATATGATGAGGCATCTCCAAATACCTCCTAACATGCTCTTAGATCTTTCTCCCTTGTTCCTCTCCTCTCCAAGTTCCAAAATAGTGTAGCTCTCAGCAACTTTTTGCACTATGGATGCTTATGGAGGATTGAGATTGTAGTATTGTGCTCCAAATCTGAAATGAAAAGCTAATACTAAGCTATTGATACTAAAATGATTTATTTTATCCAAGATGACAATACATGAGTTAATTATGCTAAAATGCTCTCTTAAAATGTCTATAGCTTAAATGCATACAAGTTTTCAGGATCTGGATTATGAAGAAATGCGCTCTATTTATAGGAAAAATGGAGCAATGGATGGTTGAGATTGAGCAATCTCAACAAGGGTCAGGATTGAATGATTTCAAATCCATGTGAGGGCTTTCAACCCAATCCTAGGATGACAAGTGTCAATGTAAGATAGGTTGAGAGGAGAGGGAATAAGCATTAAATGCTTGACATGACTTTGGAAGTTAAAGTCAAGGTTAGTTGAATGAATAAATTCTTTATTCAAAGAATAAAGCTTTTATCTAATGGATAAATTCTTGTGCAAATGTGAAATGGATAAATATGGTCAAAACAATAAATGTTTGGGGGGACAAGTTTGAAATAACCATAAATGGTTATGTAAGAGCCATAAATGGTCATGTAAGAGCCATTAGTGGTCTTGGAAGACTTTGGGGGTTAATTTGTTGAACACACAAAGCATTAAATGCTTTTCAAAGACTTTGGAGTCCTTGAGAAGTGACTCCATTTTGCTTAGGAATGTGACAATAATTAGGAGATGGATTAGGTTAATTAGGAAGGGGTTAGAAGAATCTAGAAGGGGATTAGATTTTGCAAGTGGATTTGGTGGGTGAGGGAAAATAGGATTTTATTTAAAATAAAATTAGTTTATTTCAATAAATGTGTGCAAGTTGTATTTGTAGGAAAATGCAAGTGGGGGGGGATAATGATTTAAATAAATGTTTTATTTAATTTATTTAAAAGAGGAAAAGGGGATTAAATGAAATAAATATTATTTATTCATTTAATTGATTTGAATTTGATTTAATGAATTAATTAAAATAAATTGAATAATTTATTTAATTAATAGAAGAATGTTTGGGGATGAATTAATTAAATATTAATTTAATTAACTGGTGGCTTAGTGGATTTTTAATTAAATAAATACAAAATATTCATTTAATTAAAATGGACAGATTTGTGTGACTACATTTGCCCCTCTTTGAGACGGTGCGGTTTATCGCGTCGTTTCAAAGAAAGAAAAACTGGTGTGAAGAAATGCCCCATAAAATGTAAATTTAATGGGTTGTATGCCCCCTCGAGAGATGGGCCAAAAAATTTCAAAAAATCGGGCGATCTCTCAAAAAACAATGAAAATTGGCGAGGTGGTAGAAGAGAAGAAGTTAGCAACATGGGTGAAAAATAGAAGAAAGCGGGGGAAAAATGGAGAAATGGGGGGCTCGGGAAGTTCACGAGAACCACGACGGTGAGCGGGGAGAAGTTATGGTGATGACGAAGGGTATAAATGGGGTGAAAGGGGTGAAAACAGGATCATTTGTGACTGCGACCATTTGAAAATCAGAGCTCTAATAGGGACATTTGGAGGAGCGAGTAGTAGTCAGGATGTTGATTTCGATCATCGAGCACAGATTTGAGTGAGTTCGACGGTTCCAGCGCCCAGACGACTACGGACCAGCGGTACGCAAATTCGAATTTCTAATTTTTATGCATTTTTGATAGGTTTTTAGCTGAGTCCAAGTCAAGTCAGAGCAAGAGCACTGGAACTATGGTTTTGGCGCTTTTGCTCCATAAACTAGCACTACTGCGCCGCAATGGCGCTATTGCCCCATTGTTTGAGCGCTTTTGGTTTTATATAGCACTATTGTATGCAAGTTTTAGTGTTGTTGCTAAATAAGCGCTATTGAGGGCTTAATTGAGCGCTATTGATTTCAAGTAGTGCTACTGTGTAGTTGTTTTAGTGCTTTTGTAGTTTGAGCACTGTTGTATAGCTGATTGAGCGCTTTTGTTAGGGTTGTAGTGCTATTGTTGAGAAACTAGCGTTGTTGTTGGTAAAATAATGCTTTTGCCTTAGGATAAAGAGGTGCCCCAATATGGATGAAGACTAATCTCCCAATGCCAATGATGGATGGTTGGTGATGTGAAGTGGGAGTTGTTTTGAACCATAGCAGCCTGATGAGACTTAGGTCATTTGTTAGGATAAATGTCAATTGAAGTCTAGGTGGCTATGATTGCTTACCTATTGAGACCCAAAGATACTTGATCAAAGTATCTGTTGATAGTCTAGGTTTAAACTTAAGAGATTTTGAAAACAAAACAATTGATGGTGATTGATGAATGTCCATGTGTAGGAGGAGCTGTGCGTGTTGCATTTACGGGAGCGCCATCCTGCGACACAGGGGTTGCGGGATTGATTGACACAGGTGGAGATTGATTGCATTGCCTCGACGGGACTATATGAGGTGATGCACATGCCCGTGATTCATGTGATTCATATGAATCACGGTTTGATCACAACACTAGCAGAGTGGTGGCACAGCGAGATGTACACCTTCCATTTGGCACAGGGGGAGATGACAGTGACCTTGGAGGATGTGTGGCGCATCTTGCAGATTTTGATTCGAGGGGAGCTCATCACATATGATAGATCCTAGGGGACTCTTGTAGTGCAGAGGATTTTTGATGAGGATGTTTTCATTGACGATGGCTCAATTGCCTGGGAGGATATAGCTTCTTTATATGAGCCTCTAGCAGCAGTTTTGTCAGGTATTGTGGGAGGACTCCTTTGTCCAGACAGGCGATCACATGGTTTGGTCGTCGGATGGGGATAGGTTATCAAGATGATGATGACCTAGGGGACCTGATTTGCGTGGGGGCCGTGCATGCTGGTGCACATGTACTAGGAGCTCCATGAGGTGGTTTACCGGGGGAGGGGTTCCTTAGCAGTGGGCATGACGTTGCTGCATATTTGGGCTTGGGAGCACCTACCAGTGACTCGACCGGTGAGTCTTAGATTCCATGCAGTAGACCAGCCGTATATGTTTATGTATAGCGACATGATGAGTCAGCCCCACTTGGGGAAGTTAGAGTGGTGGCGACAGGCATTAGATGATCTGGATGCAGTGATATGGTGGCCATAATTGGAGTGTGAGCCATGGGATGATGATGCAGAGGCACTGCCTTATGTGTTTATGACTCGATTCCTCATTGGGAGGACCTCATACTATGTGGAGAGATAGGTGCCCGGACGAGTGATGAGGCAGTTTGGACAGCAGCAAGGACTGCCTAGTGGATTAGGAGAGTATGCTTGGGTTATTCGGGAGAGGTATGCATGGGGTCCAGTGTTACCATATGTTCAGGCACTGGCAGAGTTTTGGACACTGCAGGCGAGACCATGGGACATGCGATCGAGGGTTGTGGATGCCGGTGTTATAGATGAGTACACATAGTACCGAGCAGTGCACCCGATCTTACGGATCTCCGATCCAGCAAAGCCAATCCCAGCTTTTGAGGATGAGAGGGGATGGAGATGGAGGAGGGCAGGAGGTCCAGGAGGAGGAGTAGGAGGTGGAGGAGATGGAGGAGGTGGAGGTGGTGGAGGAGATGGAGGAGGTGGAGGAGGTGGTGGAGGAGATGGAGGAGGTGGAGGAGGATTGGGGATGCAGAGTCAGTGGAGAGGGAGAGGTGGACTGCCTCTACAGATATCACAGGGACCATTGATACTAAGAGGAGTTCAGCTAAGTGGGAGGGGGATGGAGAGAGAGATCCTGATGGATAGAGGGGAGGGGACTATTGGAGAGGGTGGTGCAGGGGAGGCAGCTATGGATATCGAGGAGGGAGCTATTGGAGATCTGTGGGATCATATGATAGTATGTTTGCAGACTCGGGTAGAGGATTTGGAGGTGGAGGTGGCAGCTAGGGATGTGCAGCTATTTGCATGGGAGTCAGAACTGGCGGTGGTGCTGTGGGAGAGGGATAGTGCAGTGGAGAGATTGGTAGAGCTGCAGGAGAGAGTGCGGGTTGGAGTAGGAGAACAGGGGCCTACGGGGGAGGTGATGAGGGAGATGCAGCGAGCACAGGTGGAGATAGACTACTGGTGGGGTTTATATGAGCAGGTGGTGCCAGTTAGTCAGCGAGCTCTCAGTTATTCTTAGATGCGGTAGGTTAGATCAGAGCGATCGTAGAGGGTGCAGAGCAGTGGGGGTGTGATGGGTCCTTTGAGGAGGGAGAGATCAGGGGATGCTGAGGGAGTGGTGGTTTGATGAGGCCTCCATGGAGAGATGGAGCAGGGGGTGCAGGCACTAGTGGTGGAGCAAGTGGAGGTGTTGGGACAACATCTGGCCAGAGTGGCATTTGAGAGAGCATTTTTGCATGCATATATGTATTGTATCATTGTTTTTATTCTTTGGACTATATCTTGGATGGCTCTTGGTAGCTGACTTTTTAGACTTCATTGTACTCTGATATATGAGATGAGATATATGAGGAGATCCCATATTTTGATGATATGCAGTTTGATTATGTATGGATTTTTATGCAGGATGATGAGTTTATTGCTTAGATGGATATGTGTACATGTATGCATTTGATGAGATGTTTCTTATATACATATTTTTATGATGATTAATGATGTGGGATACTGACATATGAATGCAGGTTTGTATATGTATGATTTGTTTGATTTTTGATGTAATGCTTTATGTATGTAATGTCATGATGATGATGTATGCTTATGATAATTTATGAACAGGATTTTAATGTTTCCTATTTTGATATAATGATGAGATGATTTATGTGATGATGTTAATGCAATGGTCAAATGAATGATGTTATGTATGGATATGCATCTAGATGTTTTTAGATGAATAAATATGGATAAACAAAATGTAAAGTACAAATGTTTATATGATAATGTTTAAATGAATGCATATATACAATGGATATAAAATGTTAAAAACCAATGTTTTGTAAACAAAGGGATTTATGATTCTAAATGCTTAAATATGATTTAAGTATAAATGATAATGTGATGATACTATAACTAATGTTTTAATAAGTGCACCTTAATGCAATTAAAAAGAGGATAAATGAATGCACTGTGAATGAATCCTAAAATGAGCATAATATGATACTTAGTTAACGGATGACTGAATGCACTTTTTAACTATATATGAATGTATGCAATAATAAATGATAAAATGATGATGGATAATTGATACTATATGAATGCCTAGTAAATGATTGTAAAACAATTAAAAGACAATTTGATCCCACGAATGAATCTAATTATTTATGATTGATGCAATGATGTAAATGTTTTAATGAAAACTAATGTCCAAAATGAAATATATGCAATGTTAAGTTAAAAATGACATGAATGTACTTAATGCAAGATGCAACTAAATGCAATGATGATATGACCATGAGGAATGCAAGGTTTGTAAGACTTTGTATGATGCACTAATGATGTATCAGAGTACTCGGTCGTGATTGTATCCAAGACCAGTTTTAATGGTCACTTTTGCCTATAAAACCTACATATGAATGAATGAATGGGTGATATGCAATGGAATGCAAGATATAAATAGATGAGATGAAATGATGATCCATAGTGCTCTATTTTCATCATTGAGCTTTAAAATGTTGGAAGAGAATACAAGCATCTTGACATAATGATTCAAAATGACCTAAGTATTCCTTTCATGGATTTTATATAGCAAGTTAATACAAACGACTTGATATAAGGGTCAAGTCGACCAGAGTATTGCTTGTAGAACAGACAAGGATTATCTATATTCATGCATGACTTGGATCATCCTCCTTGATCTTAGGCTGATCATATCCTGAGACAAGTGCATACCATACTAAGAGATAAAACCTTTATCCAGTTTGGATGAGGTAGGAGGAACCAAAGAAAGAGCATTTGTACCTGCAAACAAACCGTATATACATAAAGAATAAAGAATAAGGATCCTTGGTAATGGTTCATGCCCATATGGTTGAGGTATACGCTGTAGTCAGCAAGCCGTAATGATCCATGACTGCATGTGGCATAAGATCACATAGCTTGGTGAACTTCCCACGTAGACACCATTAGTACATGCCCCAGAACTTCATCAGAAATAATGTGCAAATGATACAAAACAATTCTTGAAAGATCCCGATACAGATAAATGAATGATTGTACTCACAAATCAACCAAGTATTTGATAGCTTAACATAATTTTCTTGTCAAAGAAAACGTCACTTTTGTCTTTGTTCTGGTAAGGAAGGATGCATCCTTGTTGGAGACAGTTTCTTGAGTGTTGATGTTGATTGTGTGGTCGATTGATAAGTGGTCATCATGTGAGTAGTTTGTCAATGTTTGTTTTGGTATCTGCATGGATGAGTATGTACAAAGTGTTGCCATGTTTTTGTTGGATTTTCGATATTTTCTGATTTTTTTGAATTTTGAATTGTTTTTGAATGTTTTTGGTATTTTGAAGTGTTTTGGATGTTGAACCCAATGAATCACAAGACAATGTAGAATCCACTTCCATCAACTAGATTTTTAAGGGCATTGCCCCCAAGTGTAGACATGACTATGAAAAAGCGGGATGCAAGACACATGAAGTACTTTCTCTGATTGCAGATTTATAACAAGCCATGGTTTTGGATGGATGGATGTATGTATGAAGTAGATGTGATCGCAACAAGTCTGAAAGACAATGGAGCCATAGCCTTTACGAGTGGTGCCTGTTTGCTAGGTTTTCACCATCGTACTTACCCAAGGTGCCACCGGAGTGGTTGTTCACCGTTTGGATGCATGATTTTTCTTTACTTTTTTTTTTTTTTTGAATGTTTTTGTATTTCTTCAGGATATTTTTCTGAATGTTTTTGGTATTTTCTGGTATGTAGGGGAGCCTGATGCTTTGTACACCTTAGGTATAAAACCGTTTGAGGTGCATGCTGTTGATTGGATCTACAAGTGGTTCTCCTTCTGATGTAGCCAACTGATATGCCCCAGACCCGAACACAGCAGTGAAAACATATGGGCCCAACCAGTTTGATTCAAACTTGCCCTGATGTTCTCTGTTTGGTTGGTTGCGAGGATTCTCTCGTATAACAAGATCACCTACCTCAAATGTATGAGGTCTAACTCGGTGATTGTAGCTTCTGCTCATGCGCTGCTGATAGGCTTTGAGATGATTGTATGCAACTTGTCACTTCTCATCAAGTAACTCTAAGTCCTGAAGATGTGAGACTCTGTATGCTTCATCATCGATGAGATTGTGCAAGGAAACCCGTAATGATGGTATCTCGACCTCAATAAGCAAGATAGCTTCTACACCATAAACCAATGAATAAGGAGTTGCACCTGTAGGGGTGTGAATGCTAGTTCGATATGCCCATAGTGCTGGATTCAATTGAACATGCCAATCACGACTGGCATTATTGACTGTCTTCTTGAAGATTCTTAATATGTTTTTATTTGATGCTTCGGCCTGACCATTGCCTTGTGGCTAATAGGGGTGGAAAAGCGATGCTGGATGTGAAATTTCTCACAAAGTTCGCAGACATCCTGATTCTTGAAAGGAAGACCATTATCTGTGATGATGGACATGGGCACACCATACCGGTAGATGATGTAGTTGAGGATGAATGAGGTGATTTGCTTGCTAGTGACTTGGGTAAGTGGAATAGCTTCGATCCACTTTGTGAAATATTCGGTGGCGGTAATAATGAATTTATGGCCATTGGATGAAGATGGATGGATTTTACCCACAAGGTCAAGGCCCCATTGACAAAAAGGCCATGGTGTTGTGATTGGTTACAGTTCTTGGGCTGGTGCATGTATCAGGTCGACATGAACTTGACATTTCTTGCATTTTCTGACAAAGTTGTAGGAATCCTTTTCCATAGATGGCCAATAGTATCCATTGCGTAGGAGTTTCTTGGTGAGTGATGGACCAATTGAATGAGTCCCGCAAATTCCCTCATGGACTTCTTCCAAAGCCTTTGTTATCTCACCTTGTTCCAGACATTGAAGGAGAGTACCATCAAGACCACGTCGGTATAGGGTTTCGGCAATAATGGTATATCAAGCAGTTTGGCGAATGAAGGTTTTACGTTGGTTATTGGATTGGTTGGGAGGAAGGGTGTGATCGCGGAGATAGGTGTAGAACTCACCATACCATGGGGATTCAGAACCGACAAGGTGACATATCATTTCAGATTGGGGGATATCATAAGCGAGAATCCAAAGCTGTTCGACCAAGAACTCGTAGCATGTTGAATTCTGTGGAAGATCTAGCAGAGATGCGATGGTAGCCATGGTGTCAGCAGCTTGATTCTGATCTCTTGGTATCTGCTCAAAAGTGATAGTAGTAAATGATGTTTTTAGAGTGTCCACCATTTGTTTATATGGCATGAGTTTATCATCCTTGGTCCGATATTCATCAGTTTCTTGTCGAATGACCAGCTGTGAGTCGCCATATACTTGCAGTTCCTGTAACTTCCATTGTATGGCTAGCCTGAGTCCTGTGATTAAGGCCTCATACTCTGCGATATTGTTGGTACATGGAAATGTGAGCCTGTAAGACTTCGGGATGCTGTCACCTTGGGGTGTGATAAATAGAATGCCTACCCTCAAGCCATGCCTAGTGTATGAACCATCAAAGTAGAGTTTCCATGGTTGTGTTGTTGTGATCGTGAATATCTCTTCATCTGGAAAATTGGAAATAAGAGGATGATCGCCTATGAGAGGTGCATCAGCCAATTGATCTACAATAACTTGCCCTTTGATAGCCTTACGGTCTACATACTCGATGTCAAATTCACTTTGAATCATCACCCATTTGGCCAAGTAGCTTGTCAATGCTGCTTTGCTGAGTAAATACTTGAGTGGATCAATCTGTGCAATGAGTTGTACCTTGTGTGTTAATAGATAGTGCCTCAGTTTAGTGGCTGCCAGGATTATTGCTAGGCAAGCTCGCTCAATAGGTGTATAATTGAGTTCATAGCCCACCAGTGTGTGAGAGATGTAGTAAACAACACACTCTTTTCCTTCTGCATTATGTTGTGCCAATAGTACACCCAATGCTGTACTGGTTGCTGAGATATAGAGTAACAACGGTCTACTTGGATCTGGTGGGATCAGCAATGGTGGATTCATGAGATAGTCTTTAAGCGTCTGAAATGCTTGTTGGCATCGGGCATCCCACTAAAAGTGGATGTTCTTATGTAGCAGATGTGTAAATGGGTGACACTTATCAGCCAGTTGTGTGATGAATCTGCGGATGGATTGAAGTCACACTTGTAATGTCCTTAGCTGACTAATATTCTTTGGTGGTGGCATGTCCATGATTGCCTTAACCTTTGCTGGATCGACCTCAATGCCTTTGCTTGAGACAATGTATCCTAGAAGCTTCCCGGAGGTTACTCCAAAGACACATTTCTTTGGGTTGAGTCGAACATGGTATTGTTCCAGTCTATCAAAGATTTTATCTAAGATGTGGAGATGCCCTTCTCTGGTGAGTGATTTTGCTAGTAAGTCATCCACATAATCTTCCATCATAGTATGCATCATATCATGAAAGATAGTAGTCATTTCTCTTTGATAGGTCGCTCCTACATTCTTTAGACCAAAAGGCATTACATTCTAGTAGTATGTGCGCCATGGACATGTGAAGGCTGTCTTATGTTGATCTTCTGGTGCGATCTTTATCTGATTGTATCCTCAAAAGCCATCCATGAGTGAAAGCATGGCATGTCCTGTTGTTAGATCCACTATGATGTCAATATTGGGAAGGGGGAAGTCATCCTTAGGATAGGCCTTATTCAGATCTCTAAAGTCAGTACAAATGCGGATGCCCCCTTTTGGTTTGCCGACAGGCACAATATTGGAGATCCATTCTGCATAATCAATTGGTCTAATGAAACCAACATCTAGGAGTTTCTTGAGTTCTGTTTTGACTAGCACTGCAATTTGAGGATGCATCTTACAAAGCTTCTGCTTGACAGGTTTGGCACCTACTGCGACGGTGAGGTGATGCATGACTAAATTGGGATCAAGCCCAGGCATGTCTACATATGACCATGCAAAGTTGATCTGATGTTTCTGGAAGAACTCTATAAATTTAGGTTGTTCCTCTAGAGTGAGAAGAGATGCCAGATGTATGAGATGAGGATTTTCAGGAGTCCCCACATTGTATTCTTTGGTTTCCTCAATGAGAATCATTGATCGTTCCTATTGTGTATGATCAGGGAGAATGTCAAGCCCTTCATCCTCAGTCACCTCAGAGAGGTTTTCACCATTGGATACGCTCTTTCTTTTTACTTTTGTTGGATCAAACAGTGCCACAGTGTGGTTTTCACTGGAAGATCCATGTTTTATTGTTATATTTTTGCAGTTGAAAGGTTTGGCATCAGCCCTGAAGTACACTGCGCTATTAAGTTCTATGGCGAATCCAACTTTGTGATCCCCACTTGGTAGGTTATCCCTTAATTCCAAAAATTCAATGAAGGCCTCATTGTTTTGGAAGAAGTCAAGACATGGGGGATTTGGCTGGTTCCATTCGATGAGTTCAGGGTGGATAATGGGCATTACTTCATCGTATAGGTTAAGTGCATTAGATGTATCAGTGAGGGTTAAGACATTATGGTGAAGGTCGTTAGTGGTACTCTCCCTATCAGAATCAGGCATAGGATGAGACGTAGGGTCTATGAAAGATGTTTCCAGCTCAGGAACCCAAGAGGTCTTTATCTGTGCTTCTCTGTAAACAGGGATGTCTTTGCGTGGTGGAGGTGGTGATGTGTCTTCCTCATCTGAAGTGTTAAGTTGTACATAATCAAATTCCCACTCATGTGAGTCGGTCTCTGAGTCACTTTCTAGCATCCAATTACTATACCACACTGGGATGTCTTTTGAGTTAAATACTGTAGGTGTGATTGGTTGATGTACCTTTGTAGTGATTGGTGCTGCAGGAAGGTTGACAGGGATAAAAGAATCTGGTACGGGGAGTATCGGTAATATGGACTTAGTTACTTCTACTGGAACTACTGGTGCTATAGGTGCTGCTATGGGTTCTGATACAGTTGCTGCTGCTAATGGTGTTATGGATGTTATTGTTGTTGCGGATGGGATTACAGTTCTATTTGGTGGAATGAGTGGCTTCGGTGATGGTTGTACTGGGATTTTGATTCTCGATGGGGTAGTTGTGATGGTGCTTAATGTTGCTTTGATAATGAAAGGTGTCCTTTTTGCAATAGGCTGACATAATGGTTTGTTGGGTTTGCCTTTGAACTTGAGTTTAGGAAAGATCTCTTTTTGAAAGCCTAGGCTTGTATTACCTTTGGGCCTCAATTCTGGCAGTAGGGGTTCATGTCGTCCTTGTTTGCAATATCCCAAAGCACTCTGACTATCATATCTCATTCTTTGCATAATGAGGAGACCGCTTCCATACTGATCTGTAGGAAGTTTAACTTGCGGTATATCAGTGGTGATGGGATCTTTATAGATCTAGTCGGCCAAGTCCTCATCTTGGGTTTCTTCTTCTTGACTCTTTCCAAGGATGAAAGGTGTCAAAGCACATATTGGCGTGACTAGTGGTTGCTGGAGTACCTGCTGTGGTTTACCATGTGTTCTAGGGGAAATGGGCATTTGTCCCACACAAAAGAGTTGACTCAAGTTGTATTCCCCAGGACCTTCCTCGGCTACTTTCATCTTAAGCTTTTCTTGCTTCGGTATAGTCGTGTTTGAACTGGCAAGAGAGGCCAGACTTATATATGATGTGGAGGAAATGGCTTCTCTATTATTAGGAACAGTAATCTCTGGTTGATGGCTGATATTATGGAAATATGCAAAGGGATTTGCATCGCCTAGTATTGTGATCTCTACACCGTTATGTGGGAACTTGATACATTGATGATAGGTAGATGGAATGGCTTGCATGGCATGTATCCAGGGTCTCCCTAACAATAGATTATATGGCAGAGGAAGGTCCAAAACTTGACAGATGATGTGCTTTACCACAAGGCCCACTCGGATTGGTAGTACCACAGCTCCTTTGGATGAATGCTCTACATCGTCATAGGCTTTGATTGTGATCTTCTTACGAGGATCTACTGATTCTACTGCATATCCCAATGCTGTGACCAACTGTAGTGTACAAATATTCAGGCCTGCTCCATTATCGATCAAAACTCGCTTGATCCTGTGCTGGTTGATAAAGCCTTCAATGTGCAGCGAAGCGTTATGAGGTTGCTGGAAGGAAGAGTTGTCACTTTCGGAAAAAGTGAGACAAGGTGATGACTTTAGACTTCCAACCATGGCTTGAAATTGGTTTGTATTCAGATTTGTAGGGACTAACGCCTCTTGAAGTGCTTGATCCAAGATAGTTTTATGGGATGGCGATAGGCGTAATAGTTCTAAAATGGATATAAGCGCAGGGGTTTTGTCTAATTGTTCCACAAGATTGTACTACTTTGGGATGGAGGTGGTGCCTTGTGGAGCTGCCTTTATGGTGACCTTACCACGACATGTAACAACATTGCAATTTGAGTTGGGATTTTTGAAGGTTATAGTTGCAACTTGTTCACTGGCATCATACAGATGATTTACAGTGTAATTATACGCAGCCTACGTATAATCTGTGGTATCAGTGCCTCGCCTGGAAGTGGAAGGACCCCTTTGATCTTGTGATGGAAGTGGATTTTTGAACATTAGATGATCATTATTTGTTGTTTTTGGGTCATGTCCTTCAATTTCAATTTCTCCTCGGTCAATAAGATCCTGAATAAGATCTTTTAATTGGTGACAATTACTTGTCTTGTGTCCTCTTCCTTGATGGAATTCACAGTGTTCAGTATCTCTCCACCATGCCGGTTTGACCTGAGGCTCATAGTTTGATAGTTTAGGTAGAGTGACCAAATTTTGAGAAATGAGTTGTCGCAATACTATTTCAATGGGTTCCCCTAAGGGAGTGTATGTTCATTTTTGTTTTTGCTGACGAAGTCTAGGTTCATCATGAGATGTGATGCAACTTTGATTGGAAGGAAAATTTGTGGTGTTCTGAGGTGGAGGATTTTGTCCTGCAAACCGAACCACAGGTTGTGCATTTTGGATAGTCCGGGCATCCACAACCCCATCATTGACGATATTCTTGTTTTTGTTCTAGAGGCTTGGTTTATCACTATTGAAGCGTGGGTGAGGACCATCTTTTGGTTCATTAAAGATTTTGATGAGTCCTTTCTTGATGAGTGCCCTTTCACATTTCAAACCTTTGGAGATCATATCATTAAAAGAGTCTGTGTCTTTGACATCCAGGTGAAATTCCATTTCTTCGTTTAAGTTGGAAATGAATATTTCCACTAGTTCTCATTCAGGTAACTAAAGAGAATGTCTACTAGACATTTGGCACCATCATTGCAGGAATACTGAGAATAGTTCACCTAGTTTTTGTTTGGTGTTACACAGATCAGCCATGGTAATGTCGCGTTCAATGTTATGAGAGTAATGAGCTAGGAACTTTTGGATGAGTTCCTCAAATGTTCTAATGCCACTTGGTAGTCAGGAAAACCATGATGTGGTTGTTCCTACCAAGCTTTGGGGAAAAAGGCACATTAGGTATGTGTCTTAATATGCCACTTTGAGACAAGGAGAATGAAATTCTCTGACATGATCATGGGGATCTCCCTTTCCTCTATATTTTTCAAATTTGGGTGTTTCAAATCCTCGTGGAAAGGGTGGCATATAAAGATTCCTATCAAAAGGATAGGGACAGATGTCATTGAGTGAGAATTGGGTAGTCTTGACACCACTATGAAGTTGTTGGGCGAGATTCTCGACTTGTTGCCGCAACATCTCCATTTCATTTGGAGGAGGAGGTGGTGGGTTACCTTGAGGAATGTTATATCTGATGGGATCTCTTCCTCTTTCCTCTTCATGGCGACTTTGTCTTTCTGAGGCTTGTCTTAATTGGGCAAGATCAAAGTCAGAGGGGAGTTTGGCTCCTTCTTGAGCGAGTTTTAATAAGTGAGCATCCACATTGCTCTTGAGTATTTCATCAAACAGTCTGTTAAAGAGAGGGTTATGCTGAGCCCTTTCTATTGTTGCTAGAGTAGGAGTACTTGGGTTTTTTTCATTTGCATTTCGTCCAAGTGCTTCTTGAAATTCATTGAAATTTTCCTCTTCTTCTTCTTCTATTTCTATTTCTCGTTGCCTTGACTGTGATCGGGTTTGAGCCATTTTGCTTATGAGTCTTTGTTGAAGTTGAGTGAAAATGATGATGAGTTTTTGATGAAATGAGAGATTGATGATTGGTGAATTGTGTTGCATGTGGACCTCTAACACTTTTAAGGTAGATGCAACCAAAATTCCTTCTTTGAATTTCTTGTTTGTTTGATAAGTTTGGATGTGATAAGGTGTAGAGAAATCTGAGATGTGTTATAGATTTAACTACCTAGTAATGAGAGGATTCACCCATGAACTAGTTTTAACCTGCGTAGATGTGTTTCTTAGGATGAGCTTATCCTAGATGTAGAAATAATCTAAAAAGGGATGTGAAGTTTGATTCAAGCAATAACCAAAAGAGAACTTGGGACAAGAACCTCTTAATGTTTTGAGAGTTGGAAATGGATTGATGATGAAATGATGATGTATGATGAATGAAATGTTTTCAACTTTAATAAAAGCTTTGTGTTACAAATGGGACAAACTCTACCTCTTCCCTTTTTGGTGTTGGTGGTATTTCTCGAGCTGTGTTGTATGTGATGCAAACATTTGGGAAAAAGTTGGGATTAATCTTACCTCCTTGGTTTTTGTGATAACTCAGAGCTCTATATTGCATAAAAGCTCTGCGGTTCAATGTCTCTGAATCAAATTCATTTGTTTTGCCTTGAAGGTAGAGGTGCATGTGACGCAGAAAAACTCTATGGGAGACAAAGATTTGTCTATTTATATAGAAGATTTTCCTCCTTTTGATCAAAGCCTTTGAGCTTAATGGTCTTCTTTCCAAGTTGATATTCTGATGACGCTTCTTCTTTCGCAAGATGTGAAGAATGGTCATACAGTTTTGATACTTTTGTTGTTTTGCTCTTTGTTTTTGATGTGTTTGTTTGTTTTGAGAAATGTTTGGTTGGATGAATACTTTGTTTTTGGGAGTGATTTTTCTTATTTGATGTTTCTTTGACAAGAAAACAAAGCAAGCACACAAACACAAGAATGTAGCCTTAAAGGCACAAATGAGTATGGGTCTAGATCAACCCAATCCTTGGACTTGTATATGACCCTTCCTTTAGATGTATTTTAAGGTGTATTTCCAAAGCTTGAAGTCGGCTCAATTTGCACTTGGTCTTTAAAATGAACACACTTCAAACACTTTTTATCCCTAAGGTCAAATGGCCAGTTGTGATAAATTTAGCCCACATCTTGATATTTCTTTGACTTTGGTACTACATACGTTAAGAATCCCGCCATGGCAGGTAAGGATGTGATATACTAGGTCTTGCACGAGCATAACAAATAGATGATCCCTATGATGGGGGAGTCACCACCTTTATCAAGCCACAAGTGACTTTTCAAAAAGCTATGTTTCTACTCAAGGAAATATGTATGGTGAGTATCTTGGGAGCAAAACC
Source organism: Cryptomeria japonica (assembly GCF_030272615.1). Lineage (NCBI taxonomy): Eukaryota > Viridiplantae > Streptophyta > Pinopsida > Cupressales > Cupressaceae > Cryptomeria > Cryptomeria japonica. The sequence goes on from NC_081413.1 coordinate 289,598,020, forward strand.
ATCTATGCTCTTGCACTAAATTATATCGCAAATATTCTCAATCAATAGAATGGGTGGGATACTACTTAAAGGTGTTTAGTTATGTTCGATGTTTTTGGACATAAGTTCATTCTGCAGTGACTCACTTAAGAGCCTTGTAACTGGTGGTGGGGCCCATTTGTCCTTTCAGCCAATTACACTGTAGGAACAGCTATTCCCAAGGCTACAGCTTTCGCTCTCACCTGATTTCTATAGCGGTTCAAAGGATTTACCGCTCGAGGTTGTTCCCAAGAGTATCGATCCCTTGGCAGGCCTCTCTTAAAAAGATAAAATTTGAGTGTTACTAACACTTTTCTCTTGCACCTAGGACCACGAAAGCCAAGGGAGAGGATTGTGTGTGTTAGAGGTAGGACCAATCGACTGACTTTTTGCACAAGTGTGCCAAGCACGAAAGACACTTGTTCTTTTTAATCCACCATTGCAATGTGATCTAACTATTTGGAGATGTTGCTCCAACAGCCATGGTGTTCTTTTTAACTTCAAAGGCAATGTGTTTTGTAATCTAGAATTTGGAAATCCTAGTCAACTTAATGAAATACACGTTTGCTTGAAGTAAAATTTGTTCGCAAAAATCAAAACAAATGGATTGTGTATTTTATATGCACCAAATTTGAAAGTGTGGATTGTAAATCTTTTTAGTTTGATGCAAGGAAATCAAATTTGTTTGTTGATTTTAAGCACCAAAAGACAAGTGATCCTAACTAGAAAGCAATGGAATTTTGTTTGTGTTCAAGTTTTAATGCACCAAAGGAAAATTTGTGATTTTTAATGGTTCATTTTAACCTGTACAAACAACAATGTGTTAGTAAAATCGATGTCCAAGGGGGGGCTTCCACAAGCCTAAAATTTTCACTTTTTTGGTTACAAGGCAATTTTTACGACATTCTGTTACAATAGTGCTAGTTTGCGTTTGAATAGAGGCGCTATTTAACACAGAAGCGCTGAAAGAATGGGAAAGCCAGAGAGGCAAAAGCGCTGAAAGATTGCAATAGTGCCAAAATAATGACAAACGCACCAAAACAAACCCAAAAGCGCTGAAATTTGGACAATTGTGCTATTGTAAGCACAATAGCGCTAAAAGAATAAGTGTCGGTAGCGCTAGAATGTGTTCAATAGCGCCAAAGCGCAACTTGTGTGACATTTTCAACATTCAGACATGTTAGTTTGCTAAAAAGATGATATTTTTTTGGTGTTTCGATTCACGTCGGATTCACCAAATGATGCCCTACAAAATGGACAAGGTTAGTCTAAGAGAAACAACACAAAACAAGCAAGAAACCATTAGTGTTATTTAATCAAAAAATAATCTAAACAGGCATATAAAGAGAGACACTAAAAACATGAAAGCATATTTAACTAAAGAAGCAAATATGATGAGGCATCTCCAAATACCTCCTAACATGCTCTTAGCTCTTTCTCCCTTGTTCCTCTCCTCTCCAAGTTCCAAAATAGTGTAGCTCTTAACAACTTTTTGCACTATGGATGCTTATGGAGGATTGAGATTGTAGTATTGTGCTCCAAATCTGAAATGAAAATCTAATACTAAGCTATTGATACTAAAATGATTTATTTTATCCAAGATGACAATACATGAGTTAATTATGCTAAAATGCTCTCTTAAAATGTCTATAGCTTAAATGCATACAAGTTTTCAGGATCTGGATTATGAAGAAATGGGCTCTGTTTATAGGAAAAATGGAGCAATGGATGGTTGAGATTGAGCAATCTCAACAAGGGTCAGGATTGAATGGTTTCAAATCCATGTGAGGGCTTTCAACCCAATCCTAGGATGACAAGTGTCAATGTGAGATAGGTTGAGAGGAGAGGGAATAAGCATTAAATGCTTGACATGACTTTGGAAGTTAAAGTCAAGGTTAGTTGAATGAATAAACTCTTTATTCAAAGAATAAAGCTTTTATCCAATGGATAAATTCTTGTGCAAATGTGAAATGGATAAATATGGTCAAAACAATAAATGTTTGGGGGGACAAGTTTGAAATAACCATAAATGGTTATGTAAGAGCCATAAACGGTCATGTAAGAGCCATTAGTGGTCTTGGAAGACTTTGGGGATTAATTTGTTGAACACACAAAGCATTAAATGCTTTTCAAAGACTTTGGAGTCTTTGAGAAGTGACTCCATTTTGCTTAGGAATGTGACAATAATTAAGAGATGGATTAGGCTAATTAGGAAGGGGTTAGAAGAATCTAGAAGGGGATTAGATTTTGCAAGTGGATTTGGTGGGTGAGGGAAAATAGGATTTTATTTAAAATAAAATTAGTTTATTTCAATAAATGTGTGCAAGTTGCATTTGTAGGAAAATGCAAGTGGGGGGGGATAATGATTTAAATAAATGTTTTCTTTAATTTATTTAAAAGAGGAAAAGGGGATTAAATGAAATAAATATTATTTATTCATTTAATTGATTTGAATTTGATTTAATGAATTAATTAAAATAAATTGAATAATTTATTTAATTAATAGAAGAATGTTTGGGGATGAATTAATTAAATATTAATTTAATTAACTGGTGGCTTAGTGGATTTTTAATTAAATAAATACAAAATATTCATTTAATTAAAATGGACAGATTGTGTGACTACAGGCCTAATGGTGATTTTAATTATTACATCTCTATATAAGGCATCCTCAATTCATTTTCATCACCTTATCTTATGCTGACATTATCATCAATTCAAGGGCAATTATTCTTTCTCAAGAGTAGACTTGATTCAAGGAGCAACATAATACATCAAGGCAAATTCCATTTATATTTTATCTATGATTTAATGATGGATTTTACATCATTTATCATGTTATTGCATCAACACATGGACGAATTATCCTAATAACATTGCATCACCTATTGAAGGTATAATCATCTATATTCAAGGATTTCAATTATTTGCCCTCCAAAGGCAAGCTTGCCAATTCAATTCAGGTTTAATTTATATTTCAATTAGGGTTAATTCCTAACCTAGGGTTGACCTAATGAAAAACCTTATCCACAACCCTCTTTATTTCCTCTTATGTGTAGCTACAAGTACTCAATGAAGCCAAAAGACCTCAAACAACATCAAGAGCTCGGTACAGGCTTGTTCCTTGAATTTGGACCTGCTTTTCAAGGATCAAAGTGCTAGGGCACCCCTATATCATGACCAAGGCACTTGAGCACCCTATTGGTTCCCAAATCAATAGATTCTAAGAAAGGAATAGCCACTGACTTATCAACATACTCAGAAAATGATTTGGCCAATGAACGAGATTCAGTCTCAAGACTGATATCTCCTACACTTTAGGATCTACAAAACCAAGATGGGTCTCTCTTGAAATATCCTAATGACTACAACAACTTTATGCTCAGATATTGCATGCAATAGAAGATCATCCCAATGAAAGTATATGAAGCAAAGATGGATAAACTCCTAGTTTTGGCTACAACCTTAGTTTATAAGAACCTATGCAACCATTGGGACATGATTTTATACATTAAACCTACTCCTAATACATAATAAAAGAGATTTCATGAAATATAATTGATTATGAAAAACTAGGCAAGCCCCATAACCGATGCCTTATTAGGGCAACAGAGTCACCTCACAACAAATAGATATTGTATACACCTAAAAATGGTTTGAAGATAGTTAATTAAATACGCAATTATTTGATTAATCCCCCTTCCCAATTAATTGAACTCATAAGCAATTTGATTAATTTCTCTATTTATCTACTAGTAAATAAATCTACATGATTTATTTACATAGTTCATTTCATATCCCCCTTTGATTAATTAATTCCCCCCATATAAATCAGTTCTTCTAATCCCTAATTAAAATTAACAAACTCAAGTTTGTTGAGATTAATTATCATTTTCCAAATTATTTGAATTTCTAAATTCAAATGAGCACATGGCTCCTAACTTTTAACCACCTAACATAACCACCCTCTAACCTAACCTATTCCACCTAACCTTGGGTTTAACTAACCTTATCCTATCTTGCACATCCTAACCTCCTATGGTGTGGATAATCTCCCCTTGAGACACATGGCACTTTTTCCACATGTCTCCTCCCTTGGGCACTTGCCCTCTCATGAGAAAGGCTCCTTGACACTTGTCACCATAGAGATGACAAGTGTCCCTTCCTCAAACCTCTTCTCCAACTTCCTCAATCTTGGCCCTTGATATCTTTAGATCAGATATGGACTATTGATTCTTGTCACCTCATCTTTGGCCTTGGAATTCCTATAAATATCCCCCATTCATAGTTTTAGCATCGTTACTATAGGCATTTTAATTTCAATCATCTAGTAATTATCATTTTGAATTAATCGTCGCATGTTAATCTAGTTTCTTAGATCATGCATTTCATATCATTTTCATAATCAAACATGATCAAGTAGCTACTCAACTCTTAAGTTGCCACTTTGAAGGTCATTGGTCCGCTAAGAGCCAATCAATCCAACACCTTAAAGGTCCTCAAGAATAGAGGAAAATGGGACATTTCAAGGAAAGGTTATGGTCTACATCTTTAATTTAGTTTTCAATTAAGCTTTCCATTATGTTTTATTGTCTCATTATATGTGTATGCCTTTTTATTTACCACATTTTTAGCATCATATTAATTAGCGCCCACTGTGGGACCTAGCCCCTTTGATCTTTAACAAGTTCGCTTGTAGGAAATTTCATTGACAAGTTGATTAACTCTTTTGGTGTGCAGATTAGCTCTCTTGGGCTCCTAAATAACGTTCTTGGTCTCTATTGTAGCATCCTGACACCTCAAATGGCATTTATGGGAGACTCCTCAACTCTTTTTTTATGTTTTTCTCTATTTTAGCATTTTCAGTCTGTACCTTAGCATTTTTGGTATGTTCTTTAGCGTTTCTGGTATATTTGACAGTGTTTTTAGTCGATTTAACAACATTTTTTGTGTGCAGAATAGTGTTTCTGGTGTGCAGAATAGCATTTTGGGTCCATTTGGCAACGTTATTGGCACATATGATGGCAGTCTTGGTCAATTGGATGGCATTTTTAGTTTTTATTGATTTTGCAAATGTTGTATTTTGCATTCCTTATTTCTGCTTTTGGACTGTCATTTTCCTGAACCTGATTTGTAGATTGTTGGTTTTGAAGGTACTCATTTCGCTGTGAGAGACTAGAGGCATAAACCATTTTGTCGTCAAAGAATGTGATATAAAATCCTAACTTTGTTTGCAGCCATGAGATGTTGCACTTATTTTTGTTAAATTAGGCACACAGACTAATTAAAATGGAAATGAACAAACATGTCTTATGTGTTTTGATGATAGGCGAGTATTCTCTCACCTTTCTTAGGTGATCAAAAAGCTAGACTCATCTTTCTCTTTCAATAGTGCATATCTTTAGCAAGCCTGCCCTCCCAAGGAGCCTATAAGGCCAAAGCTATTAAGGTCGGTGAGAGGGGAACGACCCAAGTGGGAACGGCTAACCCACTATAAAATAAACATGATTTGATGAAAATCAAGTCAACGACAGTGCTTGGGAATAGCTCTCTTTCATACCTTTGGGTATATCCAACCTTGGTTTTCAAGGCTGGGAGACCTCTTAATTGAGTTTATACCCTGATGTTCTAAACAAATCCCTTACTAGTTCCAATTAAAATTAAAAACTACCTGATTTACCTCTGAGCATTATTAAATTATGTGTATGGAAGGGGAATAATCTCTCCTTAATATACTCACCATATGTCCCTCTTGAGCGTATGTGTGAACTCCCCTTTTGAGACCTTATTGCTAGGCTCATAATGGGACTCCACTAACTCTCGCAAAGGCAAAAAAATGAGCACCCTTTAGGGGGTGACAAGGTTGTGTGAGCTGACATGGTACCAAGTGTGGGCTAAGAACTAATAATGAAGCCAATCTCCTTAGGATAGACTGAATGATGTGTTTTCAATTGTTCAAAACCCATGAAAACTTGGGCTTTCTTTAAATCTTCTTGAACATACACTTTATGTGTCCTTTGGGACAAAAATACAATCTAAATTATGTGTTTGTAAGTCAAGTCAAGATATCATCCATTGAAATACAACAAATTTTGCAAACTCAAACTTCAAATTGTCAAATTTACAAGTTTCACAACAAATTAGCTCTTTTGGTCCAACCAGTCGCACTTACGGTCCAAACAGTCGCACTTACAATCCAAACAGTCACACTTACAGTCCAAACAGTCACACTTTCAGTCCAAACAATAGAACTTTTGGTCCAAACAGTATCTCTTTCGGTCCAAACAGTCGCACTTTCAATCCAAAAAGTAGCTCTTTCAGTCCAAATAGTTGTACTTTCGATCCAAACGTCAACTCTCTTGGTATGAATGTTAACTTTCTCATATTTCAACATTAACTCTCCAAGGTTGAGCTTGCTAGGTATAAGAATCAATTTTCTCAGTCTACACTCTAACTCTTGGAGTCAAAACAACCATTGTCTAAGTTCCAACATCTTAATTTGAAACAACAAAGGTCCTAGTCTAAACAATAGAGTTTCTAGTACAAACAACAACTCTTTGGGTTTCAACAACAGAGTTATTGGTGTAAACAATAGATTTCCTGGTATAAACAAAAGAGTTCTTAGTCTAAATAGTAGCTCTCTTGGTCTAAAGGTCAGCTCCCTTGGTCTAATCAACAACTTTTTTGAGTTGAATGTCAAATTGCTCATGTTTCAACATTAGATCTCTTGGTTTGTACTTGCTAGGTCTAAATATCAATTCTCTGAGTCTGAAAATCACAAAGTTGGGCCAAAATTTCAATCTCCTAAGTTCAAACACTCAATTTCCTAAGTCTAATCATCATTATTTTGAACTTTAGAGTCACTAAATTGCACAATAGCATTTGTGGTTAGTATAGTAGTGTTTCTAGTCTATTCGTCAACATTTTTGGTCAGTATAGCAACACTTTTGGTTAGTTTGTCAACATTTCTGGTCAATATAGTAGCGTTCCTGGTCATTTTGTCAATGTTTCTGGTAAAGTGCACCGAAATCAGAAAACAAAAACAACCCATTTCTCAGACAGTCAAACATAGATACTAGGTCATCTTCTTGGGTCTCTCAATCAATTTATCTTCTATCTAAACAGATTCAAGACTAGACATACTAGGGTTCTCAAGTATTCACCTCCAACAAGTTCAAGATCTAACATCTTAAAGTGCAACATCACATTTTATTTGATAAACTAATCGTTCATAGTTTCTCATCAGGATCTATCATACTTTATCATGAAACTACAACGCTTGATTAGATCAACCTCATTCTCTATCATAGGATATATCATTCCTATTGAACTTGGTCATATCAAAGATCACAAAATTTGCACTCCAAAAGTAAGATCGAAAAACTTGTAAACAAACAAATACCTGAAAAGATCATTTTGTGTCTATCCATCTATACTATTTACCTTAACAATTGATCACTTATTGTGACATATTATAGAAGATTTCAACCTTGTAAAACATTCAGAGCACATTTATGCCCATTTTAACCAGGGCTCAAAGATGAAAGATTGCAGAAAAAGAAATAGAAACATTTGAAATAATTGAAGATTATAGGAACATGGAACACAAAGATGAAATACAAGTTGAAGAGGAAATAACATAACAACATCTCAAAGAAATCAAAAAGATCCTAAATTCAATAAATTTATGATGAAAATATTGGAGGGAGAAAAAGAAAAATATTTCCTAATGTTAGAAAAATCTGGTGCTATACTCCCCCAAGATTTTGATATGAACAGTTTATGACAAAAGAGAAGTGACCCTTTCCATGATAACGAATGACATGAGGATATTTTTTGGTCACAAAAAGGATGACACATCAATTCCTTATAACACAAGAACTAATGAGGAAACTTACATTCCCAAAAGGGATGATGTAGAAATTCTCAACAAAGCTAAATCCAATGAAGACACAAGAAAGGGTCGAGAATATATGAGAAGAGATCAAGATCCTAATAGAATGCAAACTCATGGCTATACAAGAACAAATCATGTTGATAATCCCATCACAACTCTTACACAACAAATACAAACACTACAAACATAGATTCAAGATATGTAGAGAGGAAATGTTAGAAGATACTCACTTCAAGAAATCCGTCCTTCCCCATTCGACAGAAATCTAAACATGATACTATTTTCTACAGGTTGTGAAACTCCTAGATACAAAAAATATGATGGAAGCACTGATCCCCAAGATCATATACAAGTATTTTGCACAATGAGTATGGAGTTTGCACATGAGGATACTGTAATACCCTAAAAATGGTCATCTAAACCATGGGCCCCTAATCTCGACAACGACACCAAGGTCCTAACCAAAGGCAATTTAAATTAATCTTGAGCACACAATTAATTTCTAAAATCATCAAATGTCACATGGCAAATTAATCAACCAATATTAATTAAATATTTATTTAATTAATTAAATCATTCCAAGTAAATCATTTTTAAACAATTATTCTATTTATTTTATTAAATATCTAGTATATTTAATTAAATAAATCAATTTTCCATTAAATCATCAAAAAATAAATTAATTTTTTTTGTATTAAGCATCATAAAAATAGCAGATACAAAATTTGAGAGTTTGGGTTGGAGACCACATAGCCATTCTACAGAGTTAAAACATAAGATGCAGTAGCTATATCAGGTAAGAGCTCAATATACAATATACAAACATTTAGATATGAGCTGTTACAAAATTATACAAAATGATAGACATGTCCAAGCATCGCGGGGGGGGGGTACAGCTAACTAAACACAAAGGAGGAAGTAGGGTCATTGTTTTCACCCATTGCGGGGATCCATGTAGTCCATCCTAGTTCTCCTTCGCACCAAACCAGTACATTCCCTTTGGCAAACTAATCTCTATAAGGGTGAGAGGGAAGTCCTAGCTCTAGCTCTATGAAGTCTTCTCTCTATTGTCGTGCCTCCATTTCTTGCACGAACCTCATCAGCCCTTGTTCAAAATGAGTCTTATTGCTTCCCATGTTGTCCCATGTGAAGCCATGTGAGAGTTTTATTATAAAGACTAGAGTAGAGCCATTCTTTAGCCACCTATCAAATTTGTCTTTCTTGAGTCTTAGTACCATTGTGACCTACATAGCAACAAGGTAAAAGATGAGTCTCCTAAGAGACTCAGTGAGGTACCTACTCTTTCCATTAAACACATCATCATTCCTATATTTCCAAATGATCCACACAATTTCTAAAGAGAGAGCAGACCATAAAAGATTAGCATGTTTCTTGCCACCTCTAATATAACCAAGTACCATCTCTTCAATAGTAAAATAGTTGTTATTAAGTGAGATCCCAAACAGATTCTATATTTCTCTAGAAAAATGACAACCCAAAAAGATGTGGTATACAGATTCAAGGATGCAGCAGAGTTTTCACAACAAGGGGTCTCTGTTGATGCCCTTAAGAGGCAGTTTATGCAGAAGGAGTCTCCAAGAAAAAAAATTCTTCTTTGGCTCAGTCGGGGAAGACCAGAATCTTGATAGGGTAGAGTGCCATTGTTTGGAGTCCCAAGAAAGGTTCCAGGAGCAGTTAAGGTGGTCAAGGATATCCCCAGAATCAGCAAGGGCAGAGTAGATCATTTTGGCTTTGGTTTGCAAGAGGGGAGATCCATCTATCTAGCAGAGGGAGGCTAAGGGGGAGGGAGAGGTGGGGGCAGGAGTAGGAAGGATGGGAGCCAATGCAGACTTAAGGACAGAGTAGGTTCTGGCCTGGGAGAGGGGGAGGTTGAATTTAGATCGAAGAGATTCCCAGGAGATCAGGGTGCCATCTTGCAGAATGTGTTCAAATGAGATCAGTCCTAGGTTGTGCCATTTCAGGGCAGAGCATCCTTGAAGATAAGCTAGTTGTTTTCCATTATGCAGAACATTCCACTATATAAACCTTTTCAAATTAAGGGATCCTTCCTTATCTATTATGTCTTTATTGCTAATGAATTGCCTAACATGGTTCCAGGCTTTCCATATCAACTTGAAGACTTCTGACCCTACAGGGGAGACCTCAAAACTCCCAACAATTAGATCACTGATGGGTAGGTTACTCCATTTTTTTGCTGATTTTGAGGTGGAGCATTGAATATTGTTTCTAACAAGCACTTTCCAGGGTTCATTTCCATAAATGGCTTTACAAATCCATTTGGCAGCCAGAGTAGTTCCTTGAAGTTTGAGGTCTTTGAGGCCTATACCTCCCTGAGTCTTAGATCTGATACACTAGTCCCATTTAACTGCATGTTGTTTCTTTTTGCCTTTTCCGTTTGACCAGAGGAAGTTCCTGATCTATTTTTGAATGTAATTGAACTGATAATTGCTGAATAACCAGGCTGAGGAGTAGTATATTTTATAGGAAGATAGCATGTTCTAGAAAACCTGATAGAGACCTGCCAAGGAGAGGAAGTTTTGGTTTCACCTGGTGAGTTTCTTATCAACCTTATTTCTGAACCATTCCCACATTTCTTTCAAGTTCGAAGAGATAGAGAAAGGGATTCCTAGGTATCTAATGATGGTTTTTGGGCCTCCCCACTTTAGGTCAAACTTAGATAGCCAGATAGGAGGGGCATCAGTCCAACCTAATGGGTAGACTTGTGGAGGGCAATTCTACTACCTAATGCTTTGCAGAATATCTCGATATTGTAAAGAAGATGTGATAGATTCTCCTCTTCTAGAGAGAAGAGAATAGTTGTGTCATCTGCAAACTGTATATTAATGACTTCTTCTTTGTTAGGGAGTGTTATTCCTTTAACCTTAGGAGATAAGCTGAAGTCTTTTAGTATGTAGTGCATAGCATCCGCAGCTAGGACAAACAGGGCTGGGGCAAGAGGGCACCCCTTCCTAATTGATCTGGATAGAATGATTTTATCAGATTTTAGTCCATTTACTTCCACAACTGCATTGGCCCATTCTAGAGACTCCCAGCAGGTCACCAAGTTCTCAAGGATAAACCCGCCTTTCACAAAACCTATTTGGGTAGGGCTAATAATCTTAGGTAGTATTCTGATTAACCTGTTTGCTACTACTTTAGCTAATATTTTGTAAGATACATTTAGTAGCATGATAGGCCTCCAGTTGTTGACCAAGGTCTTGTCTCCCTCTTTGGGAATGAGTTTTATAAGCCCTTGGTTGATCTCTTTACCAAGGGTTCCTTTGGATATGGCCTCCAAATATCGAGCATGAAGGTCATCTACAATCCATTTCATATTTTTCTTATAGAACTCCACTGGGAATCCATCTAGACCAGGGGACTTGTAGTTGCCCATAAAGGAGATAGCCATGACTATGTCTTCTTTTGAAATAGGGCGCCCCAAAATCTCACAGTCCCCCTCATTAATTTTGGGTAGGGTCAGTTTCTTAATAAGGATTCTAGCTTGTCTGTGCTCTTAATTTACTTCCTTTGAGGTGAAAAGCTTTTGATAATAGAGGGAGAAACATTGCAGGATCTCCTAGGAATCTGTGATGTGAGTGTTATTGTCCCATATAGCGTTGATGTTGACCTTAGCCTCTTTAACTTTGAGCATGTGGAAGAAGAATTTGGAGCCCTTGTCCCCTGAATCCAGCCAATTGAGTTTGGCCCTAGTTTTAAGCCCTTTAATTTTCTGGTTCTGAAACTTCTTAAGGTGGTCTTTGATTGACATCAAAGTGTAGGTGAGGTTTTCATCATTTGGAGAGTTTTCAAGATTCATTTCTACATTACATAGCTCCTCCTGGAGAAGTCTTTCAACCCTCCTGGCATCCTTGGCCTTTTTTTTCCCCACTGTTTGACAGAGGATGGTCCAAGTTTTAATGTTTACATTCCAGGCATCTAGATAAGATGGCTGCATCCTATCCTTTTTGTTAAACAATCTGATAAAGGCTAGGGTAGAGCAGAGGTCTTTATCTTCTAGAAGTCTAGTGTTTAGGATAAATGAAGAGGCTCTTGTGGAGGAGGGGGGGGCCTCTAGGGAGAGGTCAATTCCTATTATTATTGGGTGATGATCTGAGAGGGTATATGGGGAAATAGAATAATGGTCACCACTGGGGCCTTTGTCCATCACAAAGTGGGCTTTATTGAGGTAGAACTTGTCCAGCCTATAGTATATCCTTTTATTCAGTTGTTGATAGTTGCACCAGGTGTACCATATAGTGTTCAATTTGTCTTTCTTCCTAGCAATAGGGTAAAAAAGATGCAATTTATTGATCATTCTATCCCATTGAAGCCTTTCCATTCCCTTCCATTCAATTTTATTGCCCCCTTTTTTATCATTGGGAGATTCCACCATATGGAAGTCTCCCCCAATAATCCAAGGGATATCCTCTAGCATTGTTAGCTTGTTCCAAAGCTTACCTCTTTCCCTATAGTCATTCGGGGCATATATAGAGCATATTCCAAACTTCTGGTTCTCCATTTGAATGGAGACCCATATAGCTCTAGCATAGGGGGATTGACCCCAGTTAACTACATTGTTGGCCCATTTAGGGCTAAGGAGTATGGCTGATCCACCTTTTCCTTTGGTATGGTTAGTGTAAAAAGAGGTGGCCTCCCTCCAGATACATTTGAGACCAATTTGCAGTGTGAAGCCCATTGCCTTTAGCTCTTGCAGGAGGAGACAGTCCAAGTTCTTATGTGCATTAAGAAATCTCTTTATGATGTACTTCCTATCAGGGGCCTCCAGGCCTTTGATGTTCCAAGATATAAACTTCAACATGATTCACTTGGTTGGGGAGGTTCAGTTTGGGATTTAAACCCCTCAAAACACTTGGGCCAGTCCTCTTTGTTTTCTATATTGCTAGCATCAAATGTAATAGAAGAGGAGGGTCTACCTCTCTTTTTCCTTGCCTCTAAGATTTGTTCAGGGCCTAGAGATTCCTTCCTGTTAGCACTATCCTTTCTATTCTTAGGAGATCTATTCCTCCTAGCTTTCTTGTATTTAACCACTGTAAATTCATCTTGAGGGATTGTCATTCCTTGTTCGAAGTTGGCTTCCACTGGAGTGAAGGGGCTTGTGCTAGGTTCCATAGGTTGAGTGGTAGCTATCTCTACCTTCAGGGCAATAATAGGGGTGCTAATCGTATAGGAGGCACCACTAGAAGGGCCTCCCCTAGAGTCCTGTAACTTGCCAAACTCATCTAGAGGGGTTGTCGGTACCTCCTCCTGAGTAGGTTCTTCCCCAACCCCTTGCTGGGTAAGGGGAACCCAGTATTGAGACCATTATGTTTTTTTCTAGTGGATAGCTTAGGGTCCTAGGCCGAGGCCCTACTAATGGTGTCTTCCATATCTGGAGCACCTCTATCCATGTCCTCAAGGTCAGGTAGCTGGCACCGAGAGGCCTCAATTTCCATTTTCTGCTTGAGGAGGTTTAGTTCATGAGTTTTCCTTGCCTCCGCTACTTTTCTCAGTTTCTCCATCACTAGTTGTTGAGCATTAAGGGTCCTCGGGTTAGAGAGGTGGGATGGAGTATAAACTGATTCAAAGGGGGAAAGGGGGGGAGGCTGAGAAGTGGCGAGGGCCTCCTTGATAGCATTGTTGTAGTCTAAGATGGAGTTAGCCATCGAGGAGGGTGGAGAGGCAAGGGGAGGGGTGTGGGGGAGCGGTGAGGGGGGAGGAGAGGAAGCAAGTGGGGGGGGATGGCGAGGAAGGAGAAAGAGGGGGGGAGGCAAGGGTAGGTTTAGAGGGAATTCCTTTAGCTACAGGGGGGACCGGAGGCCCTAGTTTTAGACCTTGAATTTTTACTCGATAGCAAGGGACATTTGCTTCTAAAGTGGCCACTAACTTTACAAAAGTGACATGCATCTATTTCTCCCATGTATTCAATCGTACAACAATAGGTTTTATTGTGGAGATGAATAACAATCTCTGTAGGGTAAACCGTATCTAGTTTTAATGCAATGAGCAGTCTAGCATCAAGATGAGGGAGAACTGAGGGGGAAGAGTTGATTTTAAAGGGTTCCACAATTTTGTCAACATAGAACCAAAGGAAGGCTGGAACATTTTTAATGGTTATCCATTTTGGGTAGGAAAGGGCAAGAATTTCATCATTATAGGCTTCTGGGTCCCATCGAACCGCCCTAAAAGATGAATTTCCTATTGACCAAAATTGTTTATTTACAATTTTTCTTTGGCTTTCCTTATTATCAAAGAAAATTAAAAATAAACCCTTTTGAATCATTCTACAAAATGAAAATTGAATCCCTAATTTTTTAACCCATACATCTTACAACCATTTATTCATGTACTATAGAGATGGTAAGTTATTTACATCAAAGGTAGTGAAAAAAATTGCTGAATCCCTAAGTCTAGAAATCTTCAAAGAAATGGTAGAGAGCATGGAATCATTCGGTTTAATGGTGATGCGTTTGGTAGAGAGGGCCTCACCTTGTGTTGGCGTGAGAATGGTTTCATCTTCATGGTAGAGAGTGTCTTCGAACCTTGCATCTTCAGGAAATGAACACCATTTTCCCTCCACCGCCTGGCTGAAAGTTTTCCGCTGCTCTCGAGCGTTCACTAATGAAGAAATGGGTTGTTTAGGGATCTTTGGGCCATCTTTATTTGGCTCCATTAATTGCAAGAGGTATTAAATGACTTCGAGGGCCTCCCAGCAAGGCCAGGGAGCCCTCGCATGCAGTAGCGTACTGCAACCAGCGGCACTACGGGTTTTGTGCCCTAGTTGCAAAGTGCTCCCAATTAGTCTCGAAATCAAAAAAAGAAATTAATTGACAAAAAAAGAATTTAAATTTGAGAAAAGAAATCAATTGGAGATAATCTTGAAAATAAAACTAGCATATATACCTTAAATTTTAATTTAATCTATATAAAGTACACCGAGAGATATCCTTCTCGAGGTGCCTATTTTTAATCAATTTTAGACCCAAAAGTCAAATAAAATAGGTGCCTCGAGAAGGATATCTCTCGGCATACTTTATATAGATTAAACTAAAATTTAAGGTATATATGCTAGTGGCAATGTCGCCTCGCAACATGGAAAACATAAAATAAATCAATATATAATTATATAGTATCATTTATTTAAAACAAATTATATTATTATGTAGAGATATAAGAAATTTTATATATCTATTTAGACTATTTTTAATAATATATGTGTTGCAAGATCAAAGTAAATGCTAA
Organism: Cryptomeria japonica; assembly: GCF_030272615.1. Lineage (NCBI taxonomy): Eukaryota > Viridiplantae > Streptophyta > Pinopsida > Cupressales > Cupressaceae > Cryptomeria > Cryptomeria japonica. The sequence continues at coordinate 289,613,195 of NC_081413.1, forward strand.
AATCTAAGATATATTAAATTTTATTTAATGGCAAGTATTATGGTTATGGTTAGCATTAGGGTTAAGGTTAGTGTTATGGTTGGGGATAACAGTTACATCATGGTTCAAGTTAGGGTTATAATAATGGTTAGGGTGTATATCATGGTCATGGTTAGCATCAAGGTTACGATTTGGTTTTGGTTTAGGATTATGGTTAGGCTTAGGGTTTACAATTATGGTTAGGATTATGGTTTGGGTTAGGGTTTAGTGTTAAGGTCAGGTTTATGGTTAGGGTATAGTGTTAGGGTTATAATTACGTTTAGGGTTTACATAAAAGCTAGGGCTAGAATTGGGGTTATGGTTCAATTACATTAAGGTTAAGGTTAAATTAGTATAAAAGTTCAATTAGGATTAGGGTTTGGGATAGATTAAGGTTAGGAATAGATTAGGATTAAATTTAAATTTAGGTTAGGGTTTGATTATGGTAAGGGCTATATTAAGATTAGAGTTCAATTATGATGAGAGTTTAATTAGGTTTAGCATTAAGTTTAGGCTAGGATTTAGTTATGGTTAGATTAGGGTTGAAGTTGTAGTTAGGGCTTAATTGTAGGGTTATATTTAAATTTAGGATTAGGTTATGGTTAGGTATTAATTATGGTTAGATTAAGGTTGAAATTTAGGATTAGGTTATGGTTTTGGGTTCAATTAGGTCTATATTAGGGATATTGTCAAGGTTAGGGTTTCATTGTGGTAAGGTTTTAATTATAGTTCGGGTTTTTATAAGAGTTCAATTAGGGTTAAAATTAGCTTTACGATTCAACTGCATTAGAGTTACAATTAAATTAGGATTAAATTTTAATTAGGGTTAGGGTTTGGGCTAGAATCCTCTTAGGATTAGGGATTCAATAAGTGTTAGGGTTTGAATTAGGTTAGGGTTTAATTAGGGTTAGATTAAGGTTGAAGTTTTAGGTAGGGTTTAATTCTATAGTTAAGAGTTATGTTTAGGGTTAGGTAATGGTTGGAATTCAATTAGGGTTATATTTAATTTTAGGGTTAGGTCATGGTTTAGGGTTATGGTTTGGGTTAGGGGTTACTGTAAGGATTAAGATTATGGTTTGGGTTTACATCATGTTTAAGGTTTGGGTTACGAACAAGTTTAGGGTTAGAATTATGGTTAGGTTAGGGTTAGGGTTTAGTTTAATAACATAAGGGTTAGGTTAGGGTTAGGGTTTAGTTTTATGACATAAGGGTTAGGGTTTAAATAATGGTTATGTTTACGTTAGGGTTAGGGTTAGAGCTAGGGTGTAGGGTTAGCATTAGGATTATAGTTAGGAATACAATCGACATCATTGTTAAGGTTAGGATTAGGATTAGGGTTAGAGATATGTTCTGAGTTATGGTTAGGGTTAGGACTAAGGGTTATTATTAGGGTTAGAGTTTAGGGTTATGGTTAAGTAAGAGTTAGGTTTAGGGTTAAGAGTCAAGGTTATAGTCAATTAGAGTTAGGGTTCAATTACAATTAGAGTTTGATTATGCTAAGGGCTTAATTAGGATCAAGATTTGGGGTAGATTAGGTTTAGGATTGAATAAGGATTAGTGTCTAATTATGATTAAAATTCAATTATGGTTAGGGTTAAGTAGGGCTAGAGTTCAATTACGGTTAGAGTTAAATCTAGGGATACAATTCAATTATTACATTAGATTATAGTTTAACTTATAATTAGGGCTTAATTATAAGGTTCTAGCTAAGTTTAGGGTTATTTTATGGTTAGGGTTTGAAATTAGGTCGAGATTAGGGATATTGTCAAGGATAGGATTTGATTATGATATGTGGTTGATCTTAGTTATGATTAGTATAATTAGATTTTAATTAGGGTTACAATTATGATTACAATTCAATTACTTTAGGCATAGGGTTAGATTAGGGTAAGGGTTTAGGCTAGAATTCAATTAGGATTTGGGTTCAACTATGGTAACTTTGAATTTTAGGGTTAGAGTTAAGTTTAGGGATCAATTAGGATCCAATTATGGTTAGGATAAGGCATGGTGAGGGTGAGGGTTAGTATTAAATTAGGATAAGATTTCAATAAAGGTCAGGGTTCATATTAGGGTTAGATTAAGGTTGAAGTAGTAGGTAGGGTTTATTTCTATGGTTAGAGTTAACTTTAGGGTTAGCATTCAATTAGAGTGATTAGAGTTAAGGGTTAACGTTATAGTTATTTAAAGTTAGTGTTATGATTAGGGTCTGATTATGGTAAGGGTTAGATTCAAATTAGAGAACAATTACGATTAAAGTTTAATTAGGGTTAGGATTTAGTCTAGGCTAGGATTTAGTTATGGTTAGATTAGGGTTAAAGTTGTTGTTAGGGCTTAATTGTAGGGTTATATTTAAATTTAAGGTTAGGTTATGGTTAGGCTTCAATTATGGTTAGATTAAGGTTGAAGTTTAGGATTGGGTTATGGTTTAGGGTTCAACTAGGTCTAGATTAGGGATATTGTCAAGGTTAGGGTTTGATTATGGTAAGGTTTTAATTATAGTTAGTGTTCATATAAGAGTTCAATAAGGGTTAGAATTAGCTTTACAATTCAATTACATTAGGGTTACAATTAAATTTGTATTGAAGTTTAATTAAGGTTAGGGTTTGGGATATAATTCAATTAGGATTAGAGTTCAATAAGTGTTAGGGTTTGGATTAGGTTAGGGTTTAATTAGGGTTAGATTAAGGTTGAAGTTGTAGGTAGGGTTTAATTCTATAGTTAGATTTATGCTTAGGGTTAGGTAATGGTTGAAATTCAATTGGGGTTATATTTAAGTTTAGGGTTAAGTTATGGTTTAGGGTTATGGTTTGGGTTAAGGGTTAGTGTTAGGATTAGGATTATCGTTTGGGTTTACATCATTTGTAGGGTTATAACTATGGTTAGGTTAGGGTTAGGTTTTAGTTTTAAATGACATAAGGGTTTAAATAATGGGCAGGGTTAGGGTTAAGATTATGATTAGAGTTTAAATAATGGTTATGTTTAGTTTAAGATTAGGGTTAGTGTTAGGATGCAAGATTAGTGGTAGGATTACTGTTAGGGATATGGTCGACATCATGGTTAATATTAGGAATAGGGTTATGGTTGAAGGTACATTTTGAGTTATGGTTATGGTTAGGTATTAGGGTTAGGACTAAGGATTATTATTAGGGTTAGGGTTTTGGGTTATGGTTAAGTAAGAGTTAGGTTTAGGGTTAAGGGTCAAGGTTATAATTGATTGTAGTTAGGGTTTAATTATGCTTAGGGTTTGATTATAGTAAGGGCTTAGTTAGGATCAAGGTATGGGGTAGATTAGGGTTAGGATTTACTAATGATTAATGTTCAATTATGATTAAAGTTCAATTAGGGTTAGGGTTAAGTTTAGGGCTAGAGTTCAATTAGGGTTAGAATTAAACCTAGGGCTGTGGTTAAATTATTGTTAGATTATAGTTTAACTTGTAATTAGGGATTAATTATAGGTTTGTAGCTAAGTTTTGGGTTAGGGTTCAATTGGGTCTTCGTTAAGGATATTGTCAAGGTTAGGGTTTGATTCTGATAAGTGTCTGATCATAGTTATGATTAGTATTAGATTTCAATTAGGGTTAGAATTACGATTATGATTCAATTACTTTAGGTTTAGGGTTAAATTAGGGTAATATTAAGTTTAAGGTTAAGATTAAGCTACAATTAGGGTTAATATTACAAGATTATGCATTCATAAAACTTATTATCTTCATTATTATGTACATTTTTTCAATACTTCTATAAAATGTATAACTTTAAATTTTGTTCTAATAAAATTAAGGCATTTTAAAATAGCTTAATTTTTTTTAATTAAAATTATTTTCTTTTAACCTTTTAAAATTTTTATAATTAACATAAAAGTTCTTTTTCATCTTTTTAAATTAATCATCATATGTTATTTTTGAATTTTTTATAACTCAACTAAAATAGAAAAATTGCATCTATATGGTAAATTAGAAATTTTTAATAATAAATATTTTTATATCTTAAATATTATATAGTATTTAAAAAAAATTGTATTTGTAAGTTTGTATTTAGAAAAATCCTTTTTTTTATGATAAAAATTTAGAGACATAGAAATTTATCTTTCCAAATTGAAAATTAAGATTCTTTCAGTTTTTTTTTTTAATCTTTCTAAATTGGAAATTAGATTATTTCCTTTCTTTTTAATCTTTCTATAACAACAGTTTTGCAAAATTCTATAAACTAATTGAATAGAGTATCTTTTTAATTGTAAAATTGAGAAAAAATAGAATTTAATCTAACATTTCTATTCTATTGTTCTTTTTTTTTTTTATGCAAATCACTTGAAGAAAAATAGAAATATATTTCATTTCTATTCTACTATTCCTTTTATTTTTGCATGCAAATCAATTGAATTGTAAAATTAAAATACATTCTATTTATTTAAATCTTTGAATGCTAAATTTAAAATTAAAACTTAGATATAAATAGAATCTTTCTAAAAAAAATTAGATATTATATTTTTCCTTTTAAATGCAAATCATTTCTAAGTTCCCAAATTAAATTATTTTTATTTTAATTTTAAATTAAATGAATCATCAATCAATTTTATAATAAACTCCCTAATTATGTCCACAGATTAAGCACTAGGAAAGGCTACAATAAACAAAATCCAACGAAGCCAGGTAACAAATGTTTATATAAATAATATAATCTAATTATATTTGTCATGAATCTTGTATTTTTTTCTATTTTCATTTTTGGGAAGAAACAAAAATGACCTATAGAAATAATAATATGCACAAAGCAGTAGCGAAATCATAAATTGCTTTAAGGATAGATCACTGCAAAATCTAAAATTTTACAGACAAAAGAAGAAAAACCTTGATCTGTAGTGCTAAAAATAATACGAGGCCGATCTTATCAATGTAGCCTTATTTTGATCTGCATCATAATGCAAACAAATTACTCTTAGAATACATATAAAGCAATAAAAATAAATTACTCTCAGAATACATAGGAATTGGTTTTAGAATACATTATGTTTTTTTTATTTGCAAACTATAGTCTTCCTTAGCAAGATGCTCACCTGTTTTGGATCTACTCTGCAGAGTTTTGGACAACAAATCTTAATACAAGGAAGAAATGGGGTGAAGCATTTTACTCACCTTAACCCACGCTTGCAACGACTATTGCAGATGCAGTCAAATTTCAATATGTCAAAATGTAACGAATAAGATGGCCTCAAATTGCGTGTATGCTCTCTTTGAATACACTGCAAATGTTGCTAATAAACTTTCAAATAATCCACATGCAAAATCTAAAATTTGAGTATGAACAACTCTAAACAATAAATTAAATTAAAGATCTAGAGAGTTGCAAATTACTGAATTTTCGACCAGTTTGTGGGCATGCGAAAAAATCAATGGCAAAATACAAGCAAGAATGTTTCAGAAGTAAAATGGATGTAGCGAAAGTGAGTAGAATGGGTCCTCAAGCCAAGCCAAAATGGGATTTATCATATATTCACCACATCGCTTCCTCTCCCATTATTATCAGTTTCATATAGCCAAATGATCCGTTTTGTAACTGTCATTTGCACGACCACTTTACATTTGTAGCTGTCACTAAAGAAACTACTTGGGTTGACAGCTTGGATGGCGAAAGTTTAGGTTAATCTTCACTTCTCTAGGAATACAAAGCACTTCTTTTTTTTTACACCGTTACTGGTGATGACCCCTATATGATGCCATTGCAGGTTACGCCTCTCGGCATAATTAAAAATTGATAAATAATCTCAGAGAAAACAATTAAAACAATTAAATATCAAAATTGAATGAAATAGAGAATACATCAGTTTTTTTATGATTTTATCTTAATTTTAGTTTAATTTCCTTTAAAATTGGATTGTGCTTCCTCTTGGAAAATCTTGACCGCTCATCATCATTCGATCTCATCTGTTGGTTTCTTTAAGAATTTTTTATAAATTCAAGCCTTCATCTCTCATTCAAGGATCCTACAGAATATATTGTTATCATGTTTTTTTTGCTCTAGGCTTATTGAGATTTGTGCATTGAGATATTAAATATTAGCCATTGCATCCTTAGTTAATCATCTAACTTAATATTTCTTAAATCTTGTTAAATTAATCTTTCATATCTAGCTTAAATCTTGCATTCATTTAGCTCAAATTCATGCTCATATAGATTAAATCCTTCATTTAGATGTTGTCTAGTCATTGGTATTGCTTATGAAATCTGAGAGCAAGACTAAACTCGCATCTACTAGAAGGCAATAGGTCACTTTGTAATGGTTTATTGTTCATTATTAATTATTGATTTACTAACCATGCATCTAATGACTTAATTGAAGTGTTGTTTATTCAGATATAGATACAGATATAGGTCCACTTTTCACACACACATTTTTGGCACCAACCGTGGGGCTTGAAATTCAATTCTTGGCCTCAAAATCACTTTTTTATCTTTCAAGTCTCGTTCGTAGAGCCTATGCTAAATATCATACAAGTTTAATCCCTTAATCATACGATATTCTATCAAGACCTTTCTTTTATCATTTTGTTCTGCTGGAAAGCTTGTACGAGTTTCTGCTCTGATTATTTGAGTCTTTGTTTTATCATTAGGGCCTATGAGAATACTCGTGTGAAAAGGTATAATCTGTTGGCAATTGATAGTCACTGGATTCATTTTTTTATCATTGATGGCAGCAAGATATGATGGAAGTCATAAATCGGCACTAGAAAGCATATACCGACAAATACCAGCTTTGGAGCATTCAGGGCTACATCAACACTGGCACCGGCACTGGCACCGGCACTAGTATCGACACTGACACCAGCACCGACATCAATACTTCTTTGGAAGTCGACATCAAGGAGGATTTACTTAAATCATTTTGTAATTATTATTGTCAAGGTTGACATTTGTGTAAATGTATTGTAAGCTGACATAAGGCATATCATTTGTAATAGGTATATAGGTCAGTCTGCTAGGTTATTTTAGAAAGTGATGTGATAGATAAAATATGTGGATATAGGAGAATATAGTAGAACTGTATGATGTAAAATATATGTATGGAGATCATTTTGTATGAAAATGCTATATCATGCAATGATCCATAGATAGATTGGAAAACATTCTTGGAGGAGAAGAGATACCGGTAGCAGTTTAGAGTTTATGAACTGATACAGAGCAGAACCAGAACCAAAACTCTATTTGGCATAGTAGATGCATTCTTGAGTTCATTTTTCAGTAATTTCCTTTGGCAAAAAGCTTGTAGTCAGTGAGGCTCTTTAGTGATGAGCAGTATGCTCTAGGAAGTTTGCCTTCCTGCAAGTACAGGCCCCTATTATAAGTAATATCTTTTCATATGGCCAATGAACTAATATTGTGGGTCACAAATCCCACCGTGGTTTTTCCTTATTGAGGTTTTCCACATATAAATTATGTGTGTTATGGTTTTCATTTATGTGGATGGTTTATTTGCTTCTTGTTATATGTTTATTTGTTTACCGGTATATATATGCATGGTCTAGAAAGTTAAAAAGTGTTCATTCTGTTAGAACACGGATTCACCCCCCCTCTTAGTGTTCTTGGCTCCCAACAATTGGTATCAGAGCTTGGTACCTTGGAAGAAGTTTAATAGCTTGAGGAAGATCCTGAAACCAAAATCTTTGAACATGGCTATGGAGAAGCAACTTGAGATGGCTCTTGAAGATTATGATGCTGAAAGGATGAACAACTTGAAATTGTAAGAAGAATTGAATTTTGCAAATGAATTCATTCTTATCTTGCAAGAAATGTTATCATCTGCTCAAACCAAGAGAAAAGAACTTTTGCAACAACCAGATAATGAGGAGAAAAATGCTCTTAAAGAACAATGTTAGAAACTAAGTCAAGAAAACATGCCCATGAAGAATGAAATGCAAGATCTAACTATGAGGTTATCAAAAGATATTGAGGATAGAAAGAAGAAAGAAGATAATCTTGTTATATCTTTGAAGAACAAAATTGATGAATGTGGAAAATTGACTCATGAGAATAATCTGTTGAGAACTAACTTGGTACACTCTCGAATCAATGAATAAGAACTTGGAAGACAAGTAACCACTCTAAGAGATGTTCTAACTACTGCAAGTGAGTATAAAGAAAAGTTTAGGATCAGTGTTGCACAGTTGGATGACTTATTGAAAAGACAAAGACAGATTGATGATTCTAGAGGACTTGGATTTGTACAAGGTGAATGCTCTGGTACTGCAAATGAAGATCAGACAACCAGTATGAAGAACTCATTAGAACAGAGGAAACCGACAAGACCATCTAATGCTTATAAATTAAATGGTAGATGTTTTGTTTGCAATAAATTCGAGCATATGGCTAAATAATGTAGAAATAAGGGAAATCAAAACTATAATTCTATTCCCGGTCAATCCATAAACTACAAGAAATATGGTCATAGATCAGAAGATTGCAGAATGAATGTTAAATGTCATGCTTGTGGAAAGTTTGGACCTTTTTTTGATCATTGTAGGTCAAGAAATGATACTGGATATGTCAAAGAAATTCAAAAGAACAATGTTACATGCTATGCATGCAACAAAATAGGTCATATTGCTAAGTATTGTAGAAGCAAGACTCAACCGGTTAATAATGATAAAGATAATGAGAAAGGAAAGAAGAAGGTAGATGAAATATAACAAGATCACACCAAGAAATGGGTTAGAAAATTAGAAGAACCAAGTGGAGATGGATCTATACTGGTAACTCCACCGATAGAACAAAGTATTCCTCCATAGGCAAGAAATTCCACTGGTAACTAAAGCATAAGCCTTAGGGGTTGGCAAAGTCATTGCTAAATTTTGCATATTACCCCAGGAGAGATCTAAAGAGATTTGAAAAGAGATCTCGAGAATTATGTTCATCATCAATGAAGGTTCACCTGACACATAACTGTGAAACTGACATCCATAGGGTTGTTGGTGAAGCATTTATTACAAAAAAATAGGGTTTTATTTGCTGATAAAAGAGGGTAAGTGAATTCATTTTCACTCACTGAGCATTCAAGCATTTAGAGCGAAGTAAAGGCGAGTCAAGAGCGAACAAAAGCATTGTGAAAAGCTTTTGAGCAGTTATCAACCTTCCACCGACACTCACCTTCAGGTATTTTTTGACATGGCATCTAGATCTTCAGCTCCTACTTTTATTGCAAATCCCACAATTGTCAAAGTCAAGGATAGGTTAAGGCCTATATTTAAGGAGGTTCCCAAAATTGCTAAAATGGAAGACTCTATGGGAGCATTTTCTGGGGTTCCTGATGGCGTAATGTATGTTGAAGATGTGAGGGCATACATTCACTGAAGCCTTGAGGATTTGGGCACTCAAGAGATCAAAAGCATGTATCAATCTATGATACTGTAAGACTCTCGAACCATCAAACTAGAATTCAAAGAAACTGAGGATCTAGGGTTAACGGGTATTTTGTACATACCAAAATTCAAAGATGAGGTGATCAGATACATTCTGAGTAGGGTTCACAATGAATTTATTTGGCTAGATAGGCCTTACATGATCACGAAGGAGGCAATTCAAGCTGTCACCAGCTTACCTAGGGTCATACAAGAATCTGGCAAGAAAGTTTCCAACACAAAGGTCAAAAAACTCATCAGTGCTACACTTGATAGCAGATCAATGAGGATAAGCACAATCACTGACACGGATATAAAGTTTGCAAGCATGATCATAGGTTACAAGGTAACTCAATCCAACCGATTGAATTCTATTGCTAGTTCATGCATTCATGTTGCTTATCAGATGCTAAGGAATAATGTAAAATATGATTCATGCGAGTGGATGAGGAGTGAGTTGATGTTAAACCTTGGAAAGATCAAAGGAATCAAGAAAGGCACCTTTAGATATGGAAACTTGATTGTTTATTTAATGCTTTACTTCATAAATGAGCTACTCGGTATAGGGAAGAAGCATTGGACTCATGACATACCGGTAGGTATGCAGATCAAGGAAGCTATCAACGGTCTTGGTACCGGTAGAGATGAGAAACTTTGGGGGTATTTTAAGAATTGTCAAGAAAACATGAGGAAAAGGGAGAGAATTTCAAAGAACGTTGTGGAGAAGTATTCCACAGATATAAATTTCATGATGAAAATTGATGAAACTCTTATGGAAGTAGTTGAACCTAGGTAAATTTGGGTTACTGAGCTTGGATATGAGGTGGATGATAACATTTTTGAACTCTATGCAAAGATGTTGTTAGACGCCCCATTAGATGATAAGACAAAACATTTTGGTACAGCAGGAGAGAAGGCTCTTGAAGTAAAAACCAATTTTAACAGGAAGAGAAGAGAAAAGAAAATAGAAAAGATGTATGCATATGTACAAGATATTCTTTATAAGATAGACACTCAACTAGGTTCCAAATCAAAATAGGAAGCTAAATTGACAGAGGTTGGTAGTGTAGAAGTGAAGAAGCCACAAGTTCACATTTCCCCTATCACTTCTGACTCTAATCCTGAGGATAATGAACCTCTGGCTTTCAGAAGGGTACAAAGGAAGAATGTGGTAAAACCACTGGTAGAGTAGAAGAAGGCAAAGCCTAGAAGGAGACTTGTTAGAAAAGTAACTAATCCTACTGCACCTCCACCACCAGCAAGGAAGCCTATGCAGAAGAGGAAACCAGTCACACCGACAACCACAAGCAAAAAGCAGAAGGGTGATGATACTGGAACCGATAAGACCACAATGAATTGTGATGAGCTTATTGATGAAATTATAAAATATGGAATATTGAAAAATATATCTAAGTATTATGTAGATTTAGAAGAGAATGAGAAAAGTGAATTAGAAGAGGCTATTTTGTTTTATATGGACATCTATAAGAAAGCCTTAATTGAAATTTTGAAGGAGATACCTTTATCCTTGTATAATAAACTTGAGGCTAGGATACTTGACGATGTCAAGAGAGATTGGGAGATCAAAGAAGTATCACTTTTGGAACTATGTGGTACTGTAAATAATGAGGAAATGAAAATATGTATTGACACTACAAATAGAACAATCTTCAGTAGTAAATTTTGATAGATAAGCCTTATGATGGGGAGAGAAAATGAGGTGGTAAAAGAGACAAGTAAGGAATGGACCAAATTCTTTAAAAAAACCCAAACTTTCTCACATCTCAAGAAGAATTTGAAAGGGAAACATCTTCCACCATTCCTGAAAAAATAAAAGAGAAAGGTATTTTGGGTAGTTCAACTCTAGTCTTGACACAACTGACAGGTAAGGAGAGTGTACAGTCTGTACCGAAATAGACCATTTTTGAGAAAGCCAATGTACAGGACACTGGAAATTTTGTGGATAATACTCCACCAGCAGTAACTGACACTACACCAAGTGGCGAAGCTACTAGTGCAATAGAGGTTAAGATGGACAAGGAAAAAGCCACTAAATCCATACCGGTAGGTAAAACTGATTCCCCGACAAAGGTTTTAGCAATTGACACTTCTCAGGTTGAGAACAAATCAGTCTCTAAGTTGATTCCAACTGAATTAATGATGATGGCTACTCAGAAATTACTGAAGGAAAGTACTGTAGATAAAGGATTAATTGATCAATCAGTCTCTATATTACACAAATTATTACCTAATTGTCAAATTGAAGATAGAGCAAGCCCTTCTAGTAAGCTCAAGAATCTAATAGAGCACATATCCAACAATTTTCAATCTTTGAGGTAGATAGTAGACCGACAGGCTTAGGAAAATTTCTCAACAACAAAAAGAACAACTTTTGATCAACTTATAGAAATAGGGAAGAAGAAAATTGAGGACAAACTTATCCCTATTGAGGTTTGTTTAAAACAATGTACAAATATCTACAGAGTGTGTTGTAACATAGAAAGTCTTATAGCTAATGTAGATAGTAGATTGAAGGATTTATATGATAAGATGGGTAAAATTGCTAACTCTTTTGATGGATTGACTATACTAACCACATTTGTTGATGGACAAATATTTTCCTTAGAGAACCAATTTTTTTCTTTTGAGAAGGAGAGAGATAAAATCATGAGAAGAGCAAGAAATCTAAGAGGATTGGTAAGTCCTAGACTAGATTCATTGGGTGTTCACAAGAAAGAGTGCATGGATATGATAGCTAAACCCACACTGATAGATATCCAAGAGAAAGAAACACTTACCCACTTACTAAGTGGACTTGCATCTATTTCTGATACTTTCAAATCTAGCTGGGATACATATCTTTAGTTATTGTAAAAGGCATACCCAGAAATTCTAAAGATGACTAGGCTCTTGTGAAACTAACAATATTATTTTATTCTTTCAATTCTTTCACTGGTATTTGGCACTAATGTCAAAGGGGGAGTATGTTCATATGTGAAAAATATCAGGGAAACATAGTTTAAATGGAGTGTATTTCTCAGGGGGAGCATATTGGCAGGGAATCCATTTTTCACATGAGTGTTGCCATCAATGCGAAAGGGGGAGATTGTTGGCAATTGACACTCATTGGATTTATTTTGTTGTCATTGATAGTAAAAAGATATGATGGAAGTCATAAAATGGCACTAGAAAGCATAGACCAACAGATACTAACTTTGAAGCATTCAGGGCTACACTAGCATTGACATCAATACTTCTTTGGAAGCCAACATCAAGGACGATTTACTTAAATTATTTTGTAATTATTATTGTCAAGGGTGACATTTTTGTAAATGTATTGTAAGTCAACATAAGGCATATAATTTGTAATAGGTATATAGGCCAGTCTGCTAGGTTATTTTAGAAAGTGATGTGATAGATAAAATATGTGGATCTAAGATAATATAACATAACTGTATGATGAAAAATATATGTATGGAGATCATTTTGTATGTGAATTCTATATCATGCAATGATCTTTAGATATCTTGGAAATCATTCTTGGAGGAGAAGAGATATTGGTAGCAGTTCAGAGTTTATGAATCGGTACAGAGCAGAACCAGAACCAAAACTCTATTTGGCATAGCAGATGCATTCTTGAGTTCATTTTTAGTAATTTACTTTGGTAGAAAGCTTGTAATCAGTGAGGATCTTTAGTGATGAGCAGTATGATCTAGGCAGTGTGCCTTCCTGCAAGTGCAGACCCCTATTATATGTAATATCTTTTCATATGGCCAGTGAACTGATATTGTGGGTCACAAATCGCATCGTGGTTTTTTCCTCATTGAGGTTTTCCATGTATAAATTTTGTGTGTTATGGTGTTCATTTATGTGGATGGTTTATTTGCTTCTTGATATATGTTTATTTGTTTACTGATATATATATATATATATATATATATATATATGCATGGTCTAGAAAGTTAAAAATTGTTCATTTCGACAAGAACACTGATTCACCCCCCTCTCAACATTCTTCGATCCCAACATAATCTGTCATATGAATTTATGTTTTATCATTTCAAAAACAATATACTTTTCAAGGTTTTCATAAATTAAATTTAGATTTTTCTAACCCTGGTCTGTCTTTTGTTTTCCTAAGATTTTTACAGCCTAGCTGATTTCGTTGCAGAATACTAGTTAGAGAATTTATCAATCAAACATACGCCTGTCAAAGAATCAAAAACAACATGACTACTAATGCGTTGTTTTTGTAGGTTGCCAAAACAAAATCGACCAAACTTCATGTATTTTTTAAAGTTCAATTTTTTAGGCACTTAAATTGCTATTTGGTTAAAGAACAAATCTGTCTTTTGTGTTTTCATAAAAACCAGAGAGGTAGGAGAATATACTCTTGTCTTTTACAGACAATCATAAATCTAGACCCTTGAAGCTTTTTCTAAATTTTGAGATTTGTATACCTTTAGCGAGCCTGTCATAGTGGGAAAAAGTAATCACCTTGTGAGAATGACCCAATTGAGTACAGTTGGACCTGAGCATTCCAAATCACTATAATAAATAGGCCTCTGGTGATTAAAGTCTCAGAGGATGAGATTATTTGAGTTTTCTCTTTGAGATCTCTCATATTGAGCATTTTGTAGAACCTCATAGTGTCAATCACATTTACGTGACTATAGATTGTTTTGGTATCTTGTCAGGCTATATGCCTCAATCATGCTTGTGTGACTTCAAGGGGTAATTTTGAATGGAATTACTAACTAAGAACTATAAGATAGAAGCTACCTGATTCACCTCCGAAAGGGGAATAATCTTTGTGCAAGAGAGATAGTAACTCTCCCAAGACACTTGGCATATCATGCCCCCATTAGCATTTGGAGTCGGCTAATATGACGTTGAGAATCCATTGCATGAGACTTAGTGGCCATATTTAGATTAGCTATTAGGTGTGTACCCAAGTCAACAAGCAAAGATTTTCTTCTCTATGACAACTTTCGTAGGGTTAGTGTGCTGTGATTAAAGTCATTACATATATCTTCCATGTTTTCTGTGTTTTCATCCCTGAAACTAAAATTGAAATACTGAAACTAGATAAAACAAATCAACAACTCATTGATAAACTTTCCAAAACTAGTCTTTGTCAGTCATCGAAACATCAGTCTATGTCTAAAAACTGGTCTTCGTGAGTCATTAATTTTTTTTTTGCCTATCAGAATTTTGTTTTTGTCCAGTCCTCTGTCATATGAGTCTGCTAAAATTTTGTCCTGCTACATACCTCTTGTTGTATGAGTGTTCATTGATCTTAATAGTTTGTCATCTAGCTCTGTAAAACCTATCGTATGAAACTGAAAAAACTGTCGTTTGGTCTTTTATAGTACGTCATACGAATATACATCATAGTCAATAGATTATTGTCTGGAGTCTGCCCAATTGTTGTACAAAAAACTATCTTTATCGTCTATAAACTGCTAAATTGTCATCTGGATTTGCAAACTCCATCGTATGAATTCCTGATCTTGTCAATCAAAATAGTCAATATTGCAAAAATCAGTCTACAGGAAGCATAAAATTGGTTATCATAATTCTGAGCATAAAACAATCTCGATAGTGTACCCTTGCCATTATGCTACATGATTTTGTCAATCATCTTCCAGCTAGTTCAGTCAACATCTTATCAAACCTAAGTTAACTTAGATAACGTCTTACACAGGATAGATCATTTTTGAAACCATACCAGATCTTAAAGTTACTTCTCTCAATCACTACTTTAAATGAACAACTAGCTTCAATTTGATCTTGACTTTTGCATCACATCCAGCTCTTGGTCATATCGGTCATAAATGCCTGCTCAAACCACAAGTTCTCACAAGAAAGCTGACAAAGGTAAAGGAGTATCCTTTTCATCAAATGACAATCCATTCTTTGTAGAAGAACTCATCCCAAATAAACCTTCATCATCACAAATACCAATTTTTTATCAACCGCTATCTCCCACCATGTCTGGAGAAAGGCAAGAAAGACAAGCTACTAAACACGATACTTATGACAACCTCAACAACCATTCTACTAAAAGTGATTCCTTGTCAGATGAATTTTTAGTCTCTGAACCTACAAAAACTGTTATAAATAAATGTCTAAATGATAAACATTTCCAAAAAATGATGAAGATCATCATGTCTAGAGAAAAGGAAGAGCATTTTCTAGAGATAGCAAAGCAAGGCGCTAAACTTCCTATTGATTATGACATTGAAACCCTCATCACTAAAGAGGAAGAGACACCTTTAGTGCTGGTAAACAAACAATTACAAGCATTATAGATAGAAATCACAAAACTGAAAAACAAGGATAAAACATCAAAGCAATATTCTCTCGGCACGATATGCCCATTTCCATTTGACAAAAACCTTTACATGCCTCCATTTCCTTCAAGAGTGGAGATTCCTAAGTTTGACAAATATGATGGAAATGCAGATCCTTAAGACCATGTCAGAGAATTTTGTGCTTTATGTATGAAATACATGCATGAACAAACATACCTCATGCGCCTCTTCCCGAGAAGTTTAGGAGGACAAGCTATGGAATGGTTTTCAAGCCTACTTATGGGAATCAAAAGTTTTGAGGAATTAATCCAATTGCTTGTACAACAATACTCCTATAACATTCATCATCTAGTCACTATGATTGAGATTTGCAACAGCAAACAAAAAATAGGAGAACCTTTCTTACCTTTCTTCAATGTTGGAGAAAGATGTTCTCTAGATATTCATGGCCTATTCTAGATTCTGAGAAGATGGATATCTTTGTCAATAACCTGATCCTTAAATTGAAATAGAGTATCCAAATGCACATGTATCCTTCATTCAACAAAATGGTAGAGAGTGCCCTCAGAATCGAAGATGTGCTTGTTAAGACCCAGAGGCAACTGAGAGGGGGGGGTGAATCAGTTGTCTATTAATTTCAATCTAAATTTAACTTAACCAAACTTAATGTCGGTTGACAATTTAATAGTTAATAACAGTACCAATAAAGTATAATGCATGAAACAGAAAGACAAATAACATCCACAACACATAACACAAATATTTGTATGTGGAAACCCTGTAAGGGGAAAAACCATGGTGGGAAACCTTACTCACAATCAGATGATACTACTATAGATAGTATATGTGTACAAATGGGGTCTGCACATGCAGAAAGGCCAATTGCCTAGAGCTCACTGCTCGATCACAAAATGGGAGTCACACTGACTACAATTGGATGGTTAAATCCAATGATAATGTACTGCTCAAAATAACATCTTCACATGCTGGATTCAGTACCGGTTAAGCTCTGATTGTATTCTTCATACCTTCCTTGAATATCTTCAAATGATGTCTGCGTGTATATCTCTGCTTATATTCACATATACCTTATTAAATTCCCTTTCACACCTTCTCCATAATCTCACAAATGAGATCTTACATATATACTAGAACCTAAGACCAAATGTGTAGGTCGGCTCACTAAGAAAATTATAAATCAATTACAAATGAATCAATATGTGATGCATCATGTCATCTTAATGCATTTACAATAATAACCAATCAATAAAACATCTTCATAACGTGTTGTGCTGATCTGGAATAGATAACGCTTGCTGGTCCATAACCTAGGCCTATTTGCTGGCAACATCAAATATGCAAACTCGATTAGACCAATAACCAAATCACCAAAACCAAGTGTCCAAACAATGTCTTCAACATAACCAAGTAATCTCTAGATGATAACAGTGTCATGCCCAAACTTTTGGGCTAAAAACGGAACAATTTTTTTTTGAAACACTTAAACTCTCAAAATAATCTACATTTAAAGTGGAATCAAATAAGTCTTGTCTTAACTAGGATGTAAATAGATTTGTTTTCTAAAGTTGGATTAATTAACCAGCTTAAATAAGTGACATAATTATTGGAGATTAATTAATCCCAAGAGGGTTGTCGCAATTTAGGTAGTTAATTTAATTATCTTAATTAAGTTGCTACTAATTAAAGTCGAGGGATATTCAGATATCTCAAATACATTTAAAATTATGCCGAGCTAATTGAATGATGATGAGGATATCTTAAATTAAAAATTTAATTAATCAAGCACACGCAAATTCATTATTTAAATCTAATTGATAAGGGTTCAAATTCCACAATGTCATTTGTCAAATAATTCCAATTTTATGCTATAGTCAATTTTAATTTCCCCTAAACCTTTAAATTTGACAATATAATTAATTTGGCCAACATTGGCCTCAAAGGCTAAAAATTCGTAAAAATAATTAATAATTTTCAATTATAGATTTTTCCCAATTTAAAATATAACTTAATGTCCATATTTAATCGAATATATCAAATAACTATATAGTTTCCCTAGTTGAATAAATTAAATCAACTATGCGATTATTGTATCCATATAACATTTATTCTCCATTTTAAATTATATAAAATAACTATATTAAAATTAATCTTCTCCCAAATTGGATAAGGAGTTTTAAATTATTAACACATATGGCCAAGATTATGTGGGGGGAATTATTTTCAAAATTTGGAAAGTATTTCCCCCTCTTCTTATTTTAATATATTTAAATCTCAAACCCTAACTAGGGTTTAGTAATTTTCTATTCCCATATTCAATATAAAATCAACTTAATAATTCCCCTCTTTTATTTTTTTATATTATAAGTTAACCCTAATGCCTTTTTTTTTGTCTTTTATTTGTATGCAAACCCTAATCCGGATTTGGATTAGGGTTGCATATTTTTATACAACTAAAAATCTTAAACTTAATGTATTTCCCTTACCCTAACTCGAAACTAGGTTAGGGTTTTTTTTTTTTTGTAGGTGTGTGTGTGATGTGTGTTATGCAAGGCTGAACTAGGGCATGGCAGTAGCCAAAAGGAAGGGCGGAGGCCGAAAGGGAGGGTGGAGGCCAAAACGAATGTCAAGCTTCACATTGGGCTCCCCCCGGTCGCCACTGTGTTTACACATAGTGGCGGGTGGTGCCATCCACTATGTGCACCCACAATGGTGGCCGATATCGTCCACTGTGTGTACACATAGTGGTAGTCAGTGCCATCCATTGTGTGCACCTACAGTGGTGGCCGGTGTCGTCCACTATGTGTACACACAGTGGCAATTGGTGTCGTCCACTGTGTGTACACACGGTGGCAGTCGGTGCCGTCCACTGTGTGTAAGCACAATGGCGGTTGCGGGCTGTCCACTATGTTTACACATAGTGGCAGCACCTCTCGCGCCAACCACTGTGTGCAAACACAGTGGCTCGGCCTGTGAGCCGTTCACTATGTTAACACATAGTGGTTCGGCCTATGCCCCCTAAATTTGTTTATTTTATTTTATTTTATTTATTTACAGAGAGTTTAAAATTGAATATATATATATATATTTATGTGCATTTTTTTTTTGTATACATATATATATATATAAATTTACATATGCATATCCAAACTCATAGGGTTAGGATCTTTTTTTTTTTTGAAGTTATTTATATACTAGCATGCAGGAATGTAAAGAAAAAGAATGTTCAAGCTGTTCATAGATAGATGTAAATTTTATATTTATATTTTCTTTTCTGAAAGGATTTAATTAATCATAATTAGATTAACTTATACCTTCATAGTCTAAGACTAGATCTGCATGCATTTCTTTTTTCTTTTTTTTTTTAAAGCAATATATCTATATTTTTTACAGTTATACTAACAACAAGCTAAGGATTATAAATAGGTTTTATTTTTATTTCTTTTGTTTATAGACTAATTTTCTGTTATGTATATCAGAAGTAAAAATGATAGAAATAAAATAGGACTGTAAGGGCATTTTTAACTTCAGTTATATATCTTATAGGAAAGTGGATTTACATGGTTCTAAAAGCTTTTTGTTTTCTTTTTATTTTTATATTTTTTTTCCTAAGTAAAATAAAAATGATGGTAAACAATCAACATTTAAATATTGCAAGAAATACTTAAATACACATTGCACTTTCTTTTTTTTTTTACATCTTTCATTTCTTTACAAAAATTGTAGAGATAAATAGCAATAGATTTCAGTTTAAGACAGAATTAAACAAAATGAACAACAACATAACTTATTACAAAATTCTAATAAAAAAATGTTTTTCTTATTTGAATGGTATGAACTCAAGTTGTCATATTTTTCTTTTTACAATGGGGAAAAATACCCAATTAGTCTAACATCCCTAATAGATGAGGACTTGACTAAACAACACATTCCTATCTTTCAAAATAATTACAATAATACATCTTTTTTTCTTTCTTTCTACAACTAAGTAAAATCTGCAACTAATCAAAATCTGCTACTCCTAGCTTTCTTTCCTCTTTCCAAGCAACCTGCATATAAAACATAATGTTGTGACCATGGGGTGCTCACCTCCCAGCCTAGGCTTACTAGAAGCCACCCCTGAGCTTGTAGAACCAAGTCCTAGATGGGTTACACTCAAGTAAACACAAACAAGCAAAGGGGAAAACAAAACACAACAAACACATTCCCTTCCCAAGCTGAAACTTCATCACATAATGTGATGTTTTACTAGGGTGGAAGTGGACCAAGTACCCTAGAGGAGATCTACTAGATAGTAATTCACAACGAACTCATGGCATCCAAAGATGGAGAGTGGGTGATTAGCTCACTAAGTTTCAATCTCTAGCCTAAGAAGGCTTCTCTCACTCCTTCTAATCTCTTGGATAGAGTGAGGGACTCCCATTCGTTGGTCTTCTATGGGTCTTACACACTACCTAACCAAGGCACCTCAAGAAGAGGAATGAAATGGGGAAAATGAATTACACCTATCAAGAAGGTTATCTAACCAAGGATGACACTCCTATAGATGGAATTTGTCCATCTTGGGAAAAACCACTTTTTTTGGGTGGTTAAACAAGCCCTAGGGGAAGGACACATGGCCAAATTTGGCCTTCACCCATAGGTACCCCATGAGGCCTAATAAAAATGCTCTAAAACTGACTCTAGGAGTTGATTTAACCCTTAGAAAGTCCACCTAAAGTTAACCTACGGGTCAACTCTGAGTTGACCTTCCTTGTGGCTCACTAACCTAGATTTCTTGGTTCCTTCAAGGATAATAAGGAAAAATAACAATTAAAAAAAAATGAATCTCTCCAAAAAGGTGACATGACAATTGCCAACACAACATACAACATAGGTGTCAAGTGACACTACAAAATAATTCCACATCACAATACACATGGCAATTGTCCCTTGAATGATTTAAACAACTTAATAAATACAATTTACACTCATGCAACATTTTACATTTATGAATAAAATACAATACATACAAGGTGTTGTCTCTCCAAATAGACAACCCCTGGTTTTACGAACACACATAGGCCTAGGCTTGATTCTCCATAATATTTCCATGGTCACATGGATAATTTCCTGCGCATCTCAATTTACACATTAGTACTTTTCAATAGCCTCATATAAATTTAAACACATAATCAAGAATACAATTCAATCACTTTGCATAGAATTGACATTATACAATACAATTTACCATATATCAAAGCAATTCACATAAGAAATTCATCATAATCCTCATAATTTAATCCGTTCATAAGATATGCAAACATATTTCCATTATCATAATAAATTCCTGCAAATCAAATAATGATATACATCATCTCAATGTTATCCTATTCTAGAATCATATAAAATTCTATACCCATAATGCATAGAAATGAAGCATCAATATATCAATGTTATCAAATTCACAGAATCATATATAATGCATAAAAATAAAGCATCCATAATAGTTCCAACATGAAAACACTAAAATACTAGGATGGGTCGGGGTAGGGGCTCACACCCTCCCCATCTAGGCATGAACTTCCTCCTGGAGCTCATCAAAAAGATGAGGGTACTGAGATCTCATACATGTTGCATTCTTCCATGAAGCTGTAACCTCATCATAGCAATCCCACTGGACCGTAACCTGGTCCAACTATCGACCTCGAAGGGCCAATGTTTGGCGAGCCAAAATGTGAATGGGATCCAAAGCTAGCTTCCCACCTGACTCCACCTACAAGGCATCCCAATCTAAAATATGAGACTCATCATAGATATACTTCCTTAAAATTGATACATGAAACACATCGTGGATGCATGTCAGGCTAGGTGGCAAAGCTAGGTGATAAGCAACTGGTCCTATCCTCTCAAGGATCTCAAAAGGTTTGATAAAGTAAGATGCGAGCTTAGAAGCCTTTCCATAACGGATTGGACTCTTATGCGGTCGCAGTCTCAGAAAAACTCTATCCCCAACCATGTAACTCCGGTCTATCCTCTTTACATCTGCACACTTCTTCTGCCTATCCTATGCCTCTCTAAGGTGTTGTCTAATCAAAATTACCTATTGCTCCATATCATGAACCATCTCAGGGCCTATGGCCTCTCTATCCTTAATATGGTCCCAACTCAAAGGTGTTGTGCGAGGGCTGCCATACAAAGCCTTAAAAAGTGGCATCCCCAAAGAAGTGTGACACCCATTATTATAGGCAAACTCTACTAAATGAAGGTACTCCTCCCATCTGGTCTGATGATCCATGACATACATGTGGAGTATATCCTCTAACACTTGGTTAACCTGCTCTGTCTATCCATCCATTTTCGGATGATAGGCTGTGCTAAAATTGAGCTTGGTGCCCATTGTTGTTTGTAATGCCTTCCAAAAGGAAGAAGTAAAAAGGGAATCCTTGTCAGAAATAATCATGCATGGAACACCATGAAGCCTGAAAATGTCTTGCAATAATACCTGTGCCACTACTAGTGCTGTGAAGGTAGTCTAGACTGGTGAGAAGTGGGCCACTTTGGTCAACTTGTCAACTATCACCAAGATAGAATCATGGCGACGAGATGACATGGGAATACCAATGATGAAATCTATGGATATAGTATCCCACTTCCACTCTGGTATGGCATGAGACTGGAGCAACCCACCTAGATGGCGGTGCTCCACCTTGACTCTCTGACACTTAAGGCATCGGGCTACTAACTCAATGATAAGCTGCCGCATACTTGGCCAATGATATAACTGCCACAAGTTTGCATGCATCTTCTTAACCCCGGGATGTGCTGCATAAGGAGCTCTATAAGCCTCCATGACAATAAACTCTCACAAATCTCTGGGAGAAAGTACATAGATGCACCCTCTATGGCGTAATAGTCCATCAAACTCTAATGAGTAATCCACATACTTCCCCTCCAAGGTCTCTTGAGATCAATTCCTCTGACAAACCTCTAGCTACCATCCATCCTTTGGAAACCACTGCAATATATGATCTCTCAAATATGTGCTCATAGATATGGTGTATACCTCGTGTCATCTCCTACTCAGGGCATCTGCGACTACGTTCTCCTTCCCTTTGATGTAGTGGACATCAAAATCATACTCGCAAAGGAAACCATCCATCTCCTTTGATGGGCATTAAGATTGGGTTGGGTGAAGATGTACTACATATTCTGATGGTCTGAATGAAACTCGAAGTGATTACCCTAAAGGAAGTGTCGCCACCTCACAAGTGCATGTACTACTACTGCAAGCTCTAGGTCATGCGTAGGGTAGTTAAGCTCATGAGTCTTAAGTTTCCTAGACTCGTATGCTATAACTCTACCCTCCTACATAAGGACTTCTTCTAATCCATCCAAGGAAGCATCTATGCATACCATGAAATCGGCCGTGGGGTCTAGCACAATAAGAATAGGTGCACTAGTGAGTGCCCTTTTCAGATCCTGAAAAGCCCTCTCGCACTTCTCTGTCTACTCGAATTTCTTTCCCTTTTGCTAGAGGGATGTGATGGGGTGTGCAACTTTGGAAAATCCCTCAACAAAGTGTTTGTAGTATCCTGCTAAACCCATGAAGCTCCTGACCTCTGTCACACTAGTTGGCGCTGGCCAATCCATAATAGCTCTAATCTTTGATGGGTCAACTGAGATCCCATCACCGGATATAACATGCCCAAGGTACTTGACCTCTGATCTAAAGAAAGCACACTTCGACAAACTACCGAACAATTGGTTGTCCCTCAAACACTACAAATGCTCCTCATGCTCCTTCTCATTTCGAGAATATATCAATATTTCATCGAGGAACACAATCACAAATTGGTCGAGGAAGGTGCGGAATACCCCATTCATGAGACTCATGAATACATCTGGAGCATTCGTAAGACCAAATGGGACCATAGTGAACTCATAGTTGCCATATCTAGTGTGAAACACGGTCTTGTGGATATCACTCTACACAATCCTCAACTAATGATACCCTGACTTCAGATCTATTTTGGAGAACACTTTGGCACCCTGAAGCTGATCAACCAAATCATCGATCCTGGGCAAGGGATAATGGTTCTTGATGGTTACTTTGTTTAGTTGCCTATAATCCATTCATAACTGAAGGGACCCATCCTTCTTCTTCACAAAGATGACCGGTGCGCCCCAAGGGGAGACGCTAGGATGAATGTGACCCTTCTCTAAGAGTTCCTCTAGCTGCATCTTGAGCTTATTAAGCTCATGTGTGGTCATTCTATAAGGTGCTCTTGAAACTGGATCAGCTCCTGGCACCAAATCTATGTGGAAGTCAATCTCTCTGCTCGGTGGCATCTCAGGTAGCTCGGCTGGAAACACATCAGCAAATGCCCCAAGGATGGGATGATCATCTATGGAAGGCTCCTTCTCATTTTCTCTATCACTGATGGTGATAGCAAACAACTAGCATCCCTTTCGCATGCACCGCTTAAGTTGCATAGAAGAAATCATACGAAGAGACACGGGCCTCTGAATCCCAACAATTAATATGGGAGCACCATGATCATCCTCACACTCGATCTTCTTTAGGCGACAATCCATCTTGGCTCTGTGGGCATAAAGCCAATCCATTCCAAGTACGATGCCATAGGATCCAAGTGGTGTAACTCTAAGGTCTACTAAGGTGGTGGTATTACCAATCTAGAGCAGACATCCCCTAACCTCTAAATCCACTAACACTCCAGCCCCTGATGCTAACTCCACTTCCCAGCTGACACCTTGCCTAACTACCACTAGCCTGCAACGCTACACAACCAATGGAGATATAAAGGAGTCAGTCACTCCTGAGTCAAATAATATAGAAATACCAATACCTCTAATCATACCTGCAGCCTCAATGACTCTGGCCTGGTGCTCTTCTTAGCAGTTGTCAACTACTGGGAAGACTCTAAGGGACTTGCCCATATCTCCAATTGTAGGCTCTGATGCTGCCATCCTCTGATTACCTATCATCTGACCCTGTGAACACTCTCTCGCCATGTGCTCCATGGCTCCACATGTGAAACAAGCACCACGTGCCTGAAACTATGCGCCTTGAGGCCTAGAGTAGGGCTGCCTAGCTCTCCTGATCGAACCACTGTATCCACCCATGGAGGACTGTTGAGTCCGTGCCGGAGGTGTGTATGTACCTTGTACTCTCTGGTCGCGTCTAGGGCCCTGTGACTTCCACTGCATGGGCTTAAAGCCCTATTGTCCCTGAGGGGGCCTCTGCTTCTGACTCTTTTGTGACTGTTATGGAGTAGGGGGTTTATAGGATCCTGATGCATTTCTATGGTTTCCTTTCCAGTGGGGTTTCTGAAACTCGAAAGACTAGGGTGTCGGGTTTTAGTTCTAAAACTGATCTCTCGTGTCTTTTGGCCTGACCTGAACCTCCTCGGCCATCAAGGCCTTCTCCATGGCAACCCAAAGGATCCTTGGAGAAGCCATCCTCATTGATCCTGCTATACCAGCATTAAGTCCTCTGATAAATCAGTTGACGAGAAGCTTCTCATCCTTCAGGTAGTCTACATAAGGTAGGAGCTCAATGAACTTGCTCTCGTACTAGGTCACTGAGAGACCCTTCTACTGGAGGTCATGGAACTCATGTATCCTACTCTGCTTGTGATAACTCAATGATGAACCACTAGTACCAAACCGATACTGAGAGGGGGGGGTGAATCAGTACAAACACAAATACATTCCAAAATCGGTTTGACAACAAATACTCCAAATGACTGACAAACAGGGATACCAGTAAAATAGAGTGCAACCGGTAACATCCAGTATAGTTCAATCAGTCATGAACCGGTCACTCAATAAGCTTTCCTCTTAACTCAATACTTTAGTATCATTATATTCTCATGCATAAACAAGTAAACTTAATCATCAGATCTTCACAACAGTGAGTTCAATATGTTTTATAGACAGGCGTAAAACATAGAACCTTCATGTGCTTAACTAGTAAAACAAAGCATCACAAGACAAAAGCATTTCACATGACATACATATTTTTCACGTGGAAACCCAACTAGGAAAAACCACAATGGGGATGAATACCCACAAGTTTCTTTTTGAACTCTTTAGAAGTTCGCTTTGTCAGGAGCCTTGTCCGGTTAAGGACATTACAATAGGTTCTGGTAGGAACCGATCCTGTTAGGGATCACTCGGTTAAGGGATACCTGGTTAAGGGTTAAACCCTGTAGGGTCACCTTGTTAGAGGATTTCAAGAACTCAATAGCTGAAAGGATCTCCTAAGCTCTTTAGCTTCTTAGAACTCATTAGCCTCGAGTTATCTAGTTAAGGGATTTGAATCAAGCCGGTTAAGACCACCCGATTTAAGGGATTTTGAATCAAGCTAGTTAAGGCTACCCTATTAGGGGATTTTACAACTGTTGAAGTGGTTAGAGATCAACAGGTATTACAATGATCTATTAACAACACTCAATGCTAATGCAGATCCGTTTAGGCTCCTCTTTTCCTTCTGCACATTCACTTTGCAAGTATCTCTTCTCTCCTTTGGTCTGGCAAGAATCACGTATCACTTCCCTTGGATACACACTCACAACTTTTGCCAACAACCTTAGAAAGAAACACAACATCAACCTTATAGGAAACATACAGGTCGGTAGCAAAAACCCTAAACCCTAAACCTATTAGGTTAAGCAATTCAAATGGTTCGATCCTGACTGTTGAATCATACTGCATTAAATGCAACAATCTTGAATCGATCTCAAGACATTCTCCATCATCCATTATCCACTGTTTTCATGGCAACTGATAATCCATCACACGTTATCACCATTTGACAGAGTTTGCACATTCCCGAGGTAGATAGGAATAGTCATCTTCATGCAAGATCCTTCACGCACACAGAGCTTATGTGGCAACATGATCTATCCTCCATCATACTACTAACTCATCACACAAAGATCACCGATTGAGTCACACAGACTTGAGGTACTCCAACCGGAAACCCCAAAGTGGAAGCTACCTACCAATCGGTAGTCATACAATGCTTCCATGTGCCGGTTCCCATAACTACATGCCAGTTCACCTTGAACAAATATGCTGCTTCACTTTGGCATATAAACTTGTTCATACATATGCCGGTTCCTCTCTCTCTTCTCCTATCACATGTGTCGGTTCACACCATGTCTCATATTGACATCAATGACAACATACAATACCATTATGTCTTCATGCCGGTTTACATAATGCCAACAATCTTTCCCTTTGGCATTGATGGTAATGTACAAAATATATCTTCTCTACTTCATATCTTCTCCCCATTTGCTGCAGATATCTTTTCACTTCACTCCTTCTCCCCCTTTGACAACAATGCCAAAGTGGAGGTACAAACATCTCTGTTTCATCATGCTGCTCGCCCTGAGGAGTAGCATTCTTCAATCACACCAATCAACCAAAACTTTGTCTTTCCAGTACCTGACTGATGTGGAACAATCACTTTTAGTTCACCACCTGAAGGGGAAATACCCCTAATTCACCTCTCAAATGCACAAATGTTGTCTTTGGGAGAGGCTTGGTGAATATGTCTGCTAACTGCTCCTTACTGGACACATGCTCTAGTGCAATCTCTTTATTCTGAACCTTTTCCCTCAAGAAATGATACTTAAGCTCAAAATGCTTGGTTCTAGAATGTAAAACCGGATTCTTGGATATATTGATAGCACTTGTGTTATCACAGAATATACTTACTGGTTCAGATACAGGGATCTTGAAGCCTTCCAGTACATGCTTCATCTAGATTGTCTGAGTGCAGTTCATGAAAGCTGCAACATACTCTGCTTCCACTGTAGACTAAGAGATACAACTCTACTTTTTACTCATCCATGAGACCAGTCTACCACTGAGAAAGAATGCACCACCGGTTGTGCTCTTCCGGTCATCCACATTACCAGCCCAATCAGCATCTGTGAATACTTTCAAATTGAAATTATTGCTATATGGGTACCACAATTGATAGTCAACTATTCCCTTCAGATACCTAAGAATTCGCTTGACTGCAATCAAGTGAGATTGTCTTGGACTCTTCTGGAACCTTGCAGTAATGCCAACTGCATGTGCAATATCCGGTCTACTATGCACTACATAATGCAACTTACCAATCATTGATCAGTATTCCTTCTCATCAACTAGTGTGGAATAATCCTCCTTTGTTAGTTTGCAACTGGTCACCATCGGTGTACCAACCGGTTTGCTATCTTCCATGCCAAAAGTCTTCAACACCTCTTTGACATATTTGGACTGAGTGATGAAGATTCCATCTTCCATCTGCTGGATCTGCAGTCCAATGAAGAACTTAATCTCCCCTATGAGTGACATCTCAAACTCTTTCTTCATCTCATCAGCAAACTCATGACTCATCTTGTCATCTCCACCAAAGATGATGTCATCAACAAAAACTTCACAGATTAGGATCTGATCTCCTTTAGACTTCAAGTAGATATTGCTATCTTCATTTGTTCTCTCAAATCCAATCTTCACAAGATGGGAATGTAGGCACTCATACCATGCCCTAGGTGCTTGCTTTAGACCATATAATACTTTATGTAGCCTACATACCATGTCACTGTCTTCAGATAGGAAAAACCCATCTAGTTGCTCAATATACACCTCCTCTTCAAGTACACCATTTAGGAATGCAGATTTTACATCCATTTGATATACCTTGAACCTCTTAAAAGCTGCATATGCAAGAAGCATACGAACTCCTTCCAATCTGGCTACAAGAGCAAAGGTTTCCCCATAGTCTTCACCTTCTTCTTAAGCATATCCTTTGCATACCAGTCTGGCTTTATTCCTACTCACTATGCCATCCTCATTCAACTTATTTCTGAACACCCATTTGGTGCCAATGACATTTTTATGCTTTGGTCTAGGTATCAAGGACCATGTACTATTTTTCTCTATCTGGTCAAGTTCTTCTTCCATTGCCTTGATCCAGTCTTCATCTTTATGAGCCTCTTTGAATGACTTAGGCTCAAATTCAGAGATCATACATGAGTTTTCTCTGATCTTTCTTCTAGTAAGGATTCCTACATCCTTATCACCTATGATATTCTTGGGATCATGATTCAACTTGACATACCAAGGAATGGTCTTAACTGGTTCTTCTTTCTTTTCTTCTTCATCCTCATCTTCATTAGTATCAGCATTCATCAGTTCAGGAGCACTGTTACTGGTACTCAGTTGACTAACAAACGGTTCCCAGAAGGTTGCAACTGGTTCATTTACAGCTTGCTCACTGCCATTTTCCTCAGTCTTCTCAGAGGATTCATCAACTCTTACATTGATGCTTTCCATAATTCTCTAAAGTCCTATTGTTGTAACACTTGAAAGCTTTACTCTTGGTGGAATATCCTAGAAATATTCCCTCATCACATTTAGCTTCAAATTTGCCCTGATGTTCACTCCTCTTGATGTAACATTTGCTACCAAATACCTTAAAGTAGTTAACCACATGTGTCTTACCGGTCCAATACTCATAAGGGGTTTTGTCCTTACCCTTTTTAATGAGTACCCAGTTCATTGTGTAGCCTGCAGTGCTCACCGCTTCTCTCCAAAAGGCGTGAGCAACCTTTCCTTGGATCAACATGGTTCTAGCTACTTCAACCACAGTCTGGTTATTCCTCTCTGCTAGGCCATTCTGCTGTGGAGTCTGGGGGATAGACAACTGTCTCTTGATGCCAAATTCTTCACAATACTTGTTGAATTCACTGGAAGTGAATTCCCCTCCTTGATCAGTTCTGAGACATTTTATCCTTTTATCGCTTTCCTTCTCCACTAATGCTCTGAAAGCTTTGAATTTACCAAAAGCTTTAGAATTTTCTTTCAAGAATGTGACCCACATCATTCTTGAGCAGTCATCAGTGAGAATCATGAAGTACCTATCACCCTGCACTCTTCTAGTTTTCATAGGACCACATAATTCAGTATGCACAAAATCAAGCAAGTTGTCAGTAGTGAAAGATTTACCTTTAAAGGTTGAGGAAGACATTTTCCCCAATTGACATTCTCTACACAAGGTATTATCCAGTTTGCTCGACACTGGCAACCCTTTAACTGCCTTGATCTTACTAGCCTTCACAATGTTATCAAAGTTCACATGGTAGAATCTCCTATGCCATATCCAGTTATCATCAAGCTTAGCCATAAGACATGTACTTATATTTGCATTCAGATGAAATAGGTTACCTTTAGTCTGCATGTTGGTGGCTACCAATTTACCATTTTTACCTTTGATTTTGCAAAGTCCATTCTTGAATTGCAGAGTGAGACCACTATCATTTAACTGGGCAACACTTAGAAGGTTGTCTCTAAAACCATCAACCCAGTACACATTGTCAGCACTACTCTTTCCATTCAAAGAGATGGACCCTCTACCTTTGACCATGCATGGTGCATCATTGCCAAAGTGAACCACACCACCATCATACTCCTCTAAGGATAGAAACATGCTCCGGTCACTAGTCATATGGTGAGAACAACCACTGTCAATGATCCACTCATTGGAATCATCAAACTGGGAGACAAGAGCCTTCTTATTTGCCACATCTTCCTTTACAACAACAAACAAAATGTCTTCATTCTCTTCATCTTCTGATTCCTCATCTGTGACACCTTCATCAACTGCCACAAAATAATTTCTCCAGTTTCCTCCTTTGAATTTCTTGAACCTTTCCAGTTTATCCTTGTTGTCACTATTAGGACAGTTCATAGCAATATGTCCTATCCGGTTACAGGAGAAACATTTCAAAGGTAGCTTACCTTTGTATTTTTCAGTTCCTTTTGAGAATTTTCTTGCACGAAGTGCTTCAAATTCCATCAAAAACTCTTCATCCTTCATTTCTCTGTTCTGATTAGGTTCCCCACTAGTGCTAGCCTCTTTTCCTTTTCTAGAAGGTATAGCAAAGGCTCTAAAAGTTGATTCTATCTTTTGAATACTACCATCAAAACTATTCAGCTGATAGGCTGTCAACTTGGCTATGATGGAGTCCAAGGACACCTTAGACTTGTCTATTGATCTCAGCTCCTGAATAGCAGCAACCCTTATTGCATAGACCAGCAACAGGGATCTCAAGACTTTGCTTACCATAGTGGAATCTTCTATTTTTCCACCTGCACTCTTTATTTCTCCAACAACTATTTTGATTTTTATTCCATACTGCTGAATGGTCTCTCCTTCAACCATCCGCATGTCTTCAAACTTTCCTCTTAGGCTCTCTTCCTTAGCCTATTTTACATGCACATCACAACAATAGATATTTTCAAGAGCATCCCATACCTCTTTGGGATTTGCCTTGTCCTGAACATCAATAAATTCAATATCAGATAGGCTACTGATGAGGGCTTCCATGACTTGCCCATTTTCTTGTATCTCTCTCTTTTGGTCATCGATGAGAATACCGGTAGGAACAACATATACATTTTCAACATAATTCCAGTGTTGAACACCCATGCTTTTGATGAATATCTTCATCCTGTCTTTCCATATACCAAAATTTTCCCTGTTAAACTTTGGACCTTCCCTCTTCATCATTTGACTAGGATCTTTTCCTCAAGTGGTTAAGCTTACAACACAGAGGACCTAGAGTGCTCTGATACCAATTGATAACTCAATGATGAACCACTAGTACCAAACCGGTACTGAGGGGGGGGGGTGAATTAGTACAAACACAAATACAGTCCAAAACTAGTTTGACAGCAAATACTCCAAATGACCGACAAACAGGGATACCGGTAAAATAGAGTGCAACCAGTAACATCCAGTATAGTTCAATCAGTCATGAACCGATCACTCAATAAGCTTTCCTCTTAACTCAATACTTCATTATCATTATATTCTCATGCATAAACAAGTAAACTTAACCATCAGATCTTCACAATAGTGAGTTCAATATGTTTTATAGACAGGCATAAAACATAGAACCTTCATGTGCTTAACTAGTAAAACAAAGCATCACAAGACAAAAGCATTTCACATGACACACATATTTTTCATGTGGAAACTCAATTGGGAAAAACCACGCTGGGGATGAATACCCATAAGTTGCTTTTTGAACTCTTTAGAAGTCTGCTCTGTTAGGAGCCTTGTTCGGTTAAGGACATTACAATAGGTTCTGGTAGGAACCAATCCTGTTAGGGATCACCCGGTTAAGGGTTAAACCCGGTAGGGTCACCTTGTTAGAGGATTTCAAGAACTCAATAGCTGAAAGGATCTCCTAAGCTCTCTAGCTTCTCAAAACTCATTAGCCTCGAGTTACCCAATTAAGGGATTTGAATCAAGCCGGTTAAGACCACTCGATTTAAGGGATTTTGAATCAAGCCAGTTAAGGCTACCTTGTTAGGGGATTTTACAACTATTGAAGTATTTAGAGATCAACAGGTATTACAATGATCTATTAACAACACTCAATGCTAATGCAGATCCATTTAGGCTCCTCTTTTCCTTCTGCACATTCACTTTGCAAGTATCTCTTCTCTCCTTTGGTCTGGCAAGAATCACGTATCACTTCTCTTGGATACACACTCACAACTTTTTCCAACAACCTTAGAAAGAAACACAACATCGACCTTATAGGAAACATACAGGTTGGTAGCAAAAACCCTAAACCCTAAACCTATTAGGTTAAGCAATTCAAATGGTTTGATCCTGACCGTTGAATCATACTGCATTAAATGCAACAATCTTGAATCAATCTCAATATATTCTCCATCATCCATTATCCACCGTTTCATGGCGGCTGATAACCCATCACGCGTTATCACCGTTTGACAGACTTCGCACATTCCTGAGGTAGATAGGAATAGTCATCTTCATGCAAGATCCTTCACACACACAGAGCTTACGTGGCAACAAGATCTGTCCTCTATCATACTGCTAACTCATCACACAAAGATCACCAATTGAGTCACACAGACTTGAGGTACTCCAACCGGAAACCCCGAAGTGGAAGCTACCTACCAACCAGTAGTCATACAATGCTTCCATGTGCTGGTTCCCATAACTACATGTCAGTTCACCTTGAACAAATATGCCACTTCACTTTGGCATATAAACTGGTTTATACATATGTCGGTTCCTCTCTCTCTTCTCCTATCACATGTGCCGGTTCACACCATGTCTCATATTGACATCAATGACAACATACAATATCATTATGTCTTCATGCCAGTTTACATAATGTCATGCCAGTTCACATAATGCCAATAGCCTGAAGTGCTCTGACAGGTACCTCTTCCTGAACCTCTCTGTGAAGATTTCCCATGTGAGGGTGTCTGCGATTACACCACACTTGAATTCCTCCTCTTTCCACCATGTGGAGGCCATCGATCTCAGAAGGTTCACTGCAACTTGTGCCTTCAAATTGCTTTTGTAAGAATGCAATGCGAAGCACCAATCTAGGCTTAAAAGCCAAGCCTCAGATTCTACCCCGTCGGTAGATCCCCCAAAAGATGGTGGCTGGAGGCGTAAAACCTCTATGATCATATCCCCTGGTTCTCGACATATCCTCTCAATATAAACAGGTGCGGCTACTAGAGGTGGTCCAGGTAGATTAACAGACTCAGGCTCATGCTCAGCCCGGCCCTCTAAGGAATTAGGAGGTGGACTCCTACTCCATTCCCTATCTGCTGATCTAAGGCTCCCTGAGTTCTGGTTTTTTGCATGACGGTCTACTACTGGAAGCCTATCTTGCACTATCCCAATCAGGTTCTAAAGTGCTAATAAGATGTCTTAGTTTGGGTCAACTAGTGGTTCGGGAGGGGCGTCTGGGTTCCCTTCCGGAATTGGTTCCTCCCTGACAACATCTTCACGTGCCATACGTGCATGCTTAGGACCCCTTCTGTGCTTGCGAGCTTGTTGCATAGTCGGAGGCATCCTTATGAGAAAATAAAATAAAATAAAATAAATAAATAATTTTTGGGGGAAAAATTTAATAAATTAAATAATTAAAGAAAAATGTAATGGAGAAAGGTTCCTAGTGTTGGAAACCTTTCTCTGATACCAAAATGTCGTGCCCAAACTTTTGGGCTAAAAACTGAACAATTTTTTTTTGAAACACTTAAACTCTCAAAATAATCTACATTTAAAGTGGAATCAAATAAGTCTTGTCTTAACTAGGATGTAAATAGAATTGTTTTCTAAAGTTGGATTAATTAGCTGACTCAAATAAGCAACATTAATTATTGGAGATTAGTTAATCCAAAGAGGGTTGTCGCAATTTAGCTAGTTAATTTAATTATCTTAATTAAGTTGCCACTAATTAAAGTCGAGGGATATTCAGATATCTCAAATGCATTTAAAATTATGCCAGGCTAATTGAATGATGATGAGGATATCTTAAATAAAAAATTTAATTAATCAAGCGCACACAAATTCATTATTTAAATCTAACCGACAAGGGTTCAAATTCCACAATGTCATTTGTCAAATAAATTCAATTTTATGCTATAGTCAATTTTAATTTCCCCTAAACCTTTAAATTTGATGATATAATTAATTTGGCCAACATTGGCCTCAAAGGCTAAAAATTCATAAAAATAATTATTAATTTTCAATTATAAATTTTTCCCAATTTAAAATATAACTTAACGTCCATATTTAATCGAATATATCAAATAACTATATAGTTTCCCTAGTTGAATAAATTAAATCAACTATGCAATTATTGTATCCATATAATATTTATTCTCCATTTTAAATTATATAAAATAACTATATTAAAATTAATCTTCTCCCAAATCGGATAAGGAGTTTTAAATTATTAACACATATGCTTAAGATTATGTGGGGGGAATTATTTTCAAAATTTGGAAAGTATTTCCCCCTCTTCTTATTTTAATTTATTTAAATCTCAAACCCTAACTAGGGTTGAGTAATTTTCTTCTCCCATATTCAATATAAAATAACTTAATAATTCCCCTCTTTTATTTTTTTATATTATAAGTTAACCCGAATGCCTTTTTTTTGTCTTTTATTTGTATGCAAACCCTAATCCAGATTTGGATTAGGGTTGCATATTTTTATATAGCTAAAAATCTTAAACTTAATGTATTTCCCTTACCCTAACCCGAAACTGGGTTAGGGTCTATTTTTTTTTGTAGGTGTGTGTGTGATGTGTGTTATGCAAGGCTGAACTAGGGCATGGTGGTGACCAAAAGGAAGGGCGGATGCCGAAACGGAGGGTGGAGGCCGAAAGGAATGTTGGGCTTCATAGTGGGCTCCCCGCAGTCGCCACTGTGTTTACACATAGTGGCGGACGGTGCCATCCACTATATGCACCCACAGTGGTGGCCGGTGTCGTCCACTGTGTGTAAGCACAGTGGTGGCCGTGGGCCGTCCATTGTGTTTACACACACTGGCGGCACCTCCCACACCGACCACTATGTGCAAACACAGTGGCTCGGCCCATGAGTTATCCACTGTGTTAACACATAGTGGTTTAGCCTATGCCCCCTAAATTTGTTTATTTTCTTCTTTATATATATATATATATATATCCAAACTCATAGGGTTAGGATCTTTATTTTTGTTTTGAATTTATTTATACACTAGCATGTAGGAATGTAAAGAAAAAGAATGTTCAGACTATTCATAGATAGATGTAAATTTTATATTTATATTTTCTTTTTTGAAAGGAATTAATTAATCATAATTAGATTAACTTATACCTTCATAGTCTAAGACTAGATTTGCATGCATTTCTTTTTTTTCTTTTTTTTAAACAACAATATATCTATTTTTTTTATAGTTATACTAATAACAAGCTAAGGATTATAAATAGGTTTTATTTTTATTTCTTTTTTTTATAGGTTAATTTTCTGCTATGTATATTAGAAGTAAAAATGACAGAAATAAAATAGGACTGTAAGGGCATTTTTAATTTCAGTTAGATATCTTATAGGAAAGTAGATTTACATGGCTCTTAAAGCTTTCTGTTTTCTTTTTCTTTTTATATTTTTTTTTCCTAAATAAAATAAAAATGACAGTAAACAATCAGCATGTAAATATTGTAGGAAATACTTAAATACACATTGCACTTTTTTTTTTTTTTGGCATCTTTCATTTCTTTACAAAAATTGCAGAGATAAATAGCAATAGATTTCAGTTTAAGACATAATTAAATAATGAATAGCAGCATAACTTATTACGGAACTCTAATAAAAAAATGCTTTTCTTATTTGAATGGTATGAACTCTAGTTGCCATATTTTTCTTTTTACAATGGGGAAAAATACCCAATTAGTCTCTCATCCCTAATAGATGAGGACTTAACTAAACAACACATTCCTATCTTTCAAAATAATTACAATAATACATCTTTGTTTCTTTATTTCTGCAACTAATCAAAATCTGCTACTCCTAGCTTTCTTTCCTCTTTCCAAGCAACCTGCATATAAAACATAATGTTGTGACCATGGGGTGCTCACCTCCCATCCTAGGCTTACTAGAAGCCACCCCCGAGCTTGGAGAACCAATTCCTAGATGGGTTACACTCAAGCAAACACAAACAAGCAAAGGGGAAAAAAAACACAACAAACACATTCCCTTCCCAAGCTGAAACCTCATCACATAATGTGATGTTTTACTAGGGTGGAAGTGGACCAAGTACCCTAGAGGAGATCTGCTAGATAGTAACTCACAGCCAACTCATGGCATCCAAGAAAACACAACAAAACTCATCTTATCCCCCATATCCTTATGATCCCCAAAGGCAAACATGCCATATCTGCTCCCCTTATGACCCCTGAATGCATAAACAGAACTATGTAGTAAGGGTCACATGGACAAACCCTTGGGATCACTCTCATGATGAGAGCCTCTCACTCTAAGGCTATCAAACTCCTTCCACACCCAAGACCATTTTGCCCTCCCAAGGGTAAGATAGTCTTGGATACTCCCAAACACAACAAAATGCATAAACAGAAATAGAAAAAGTATCACATAAAGCTTTCACAAATACAATGCAAGGAAGGAAACAACATATACAATCAAGAATCCTACATACAGATTTCAAATAAACAAATAAGAAAACACCAACCTTGAATCTGCCAAGGGGTATTCTTGGGAAAGCTTGGAGAAGAGTAGCCCAATCCACAAAACTTTTCTGCAACACTTAGCCCAAATCCTCCTATTCTCTAACTGGTTTTCCTTCAAAAATTGTCCAAAATCTCCAAAGATGGAGAGTGGGTGATTAGCTCACTAAGTTTCAATCTCTAGCCTAAGAAGGCTTCTCTCACTCCTTCTAATCTCTTGGATAGAGTGAGGGACTCCCATTGGTTGGTCTTCTGTGGGTCTTACACACTACCTAACCAAGGCACCTCAAGAAGAGGAATGAAATGGAGAAAATGAATTACACCTATCAAGAAGGTTATCTAACCAAGGATGGCACTCCTATAGATGGAATTCGTCCATCTTGGGAAAACCCATTTTTTGGGTGGTTAAACAAGCCCTTAGGGAAGGACACATGGCCAAATATGGCCTTCACCCATAGGTACCCCATGAGGCCTAATAAAAATGCTCTAAAGTTGACTCTAGGAGTTGATTTAACCCTTAGAAAGTCCACCTAAAGTTAACGTATGGGTCAACTCTGAGTTGACCCTCCTTGTGGCTCACTATCCTAGATTTTTTGGTTCCTTCAAGGATAATAAGGAAATATAACAATTAAACAAAAATGAATCTCTCCAAAAAGGTGACATGACAATTGCCAACACAACATACAACATAGGTGTCAAGTGACACTACAAAATAATTCCACATCACAATACACATGGTAATTGTCCCTTGAATGATTTAAACAATTTAATAAATACAATTTACACTCATGCAACATTTTACATTTACGAATAAAATACAGTACATACGGGGTGTTGTCTCTCCAAATAGACAACCCCTGGTTTTACGAACACACATAGGCCTAGGCTTGATTCTCCATAATATTTCCATGGTCACATGGATAATTTCCTAGGCATCTCAATTTAAACATTAGTACTTTCCAATAGCCTCATATAAATTTAAACACATAATCAAGAATACAATTCAATCACTCTGCATAGAATTGACATTATACAATACAATTTGCCACATATCAAAGCAATTCACGTAAGCAATTCATCATAATCCTCATAATTTAATCCATTCATAAGATATGCAAACATATTTCCATTATCATAATAAAGTCCTGCAAATCAAATAATGACATACATCATCTCAATGTTATCCTATTCTAGAATCATATAAAATTCTATACACATAATGCATAGAAATGAAGCATCAATATATCAATGTTATCAAATTCGTGTAATCATATATAATGCATAAAAATAAAGCATCCATAATATATCCAACATGAAAACACTGAAATACTAGGACTAGTCGAGGTAGGGCCTCACAAATAGATCATCCTCAGTGTCAGTGAATAATATAACCTGCTGGTGAACTAGATATCGGTAACTATGCATAAGTCACTGAACATGCCGGTGAACATAACCAAAGATCTTCAGTGCTGATAAGTGTTCACAAGTGTTGATAAGTGTTGACATCAATGACAAAACCAATGCAACAGATCCATAATACCAACAAACTCCCCTTTTGGCATTGATGGCAACACAAGATGGAAAAACCAAAAACCAACAAATCTCCCAAAGAGATCAATCTCCAGAAATCAAAATACATAATATTTTTCCCCCTAGGAATAATCTCTCCCTAAAAGATAATGTGTTTTTCCATAGACATCTCTCCCCCTTTGACATCAAATGCTAAAGAAATACAATTAGTTCATAGAACTTATTATAAATAACAATTGTTAGAACCAAATTTATGCAATCTACTCCCCCTGAGAAGTAGCTCTCCTTCATCAAAGCAGGAAAAAGATTTCTCTGTTAATTTTGCCGGTCTGATGCCATGCTCCAACTGTCTAAGTTTATACCGGTGAGGGTATAACTCCAAGCTGCTCTCTGTTCACCCCAACAATAAGAATAATAACTCTAATTGAAGTCTCAATCCGAAGTTTGGACATTCATTTGGTAAAGTCACTATTTCCATAGCTAGTGTTCATTTGATTGTCAACCCAGGGATGTAGTACTTGAAATGGGTCTACACTATATATGCACTAAGTTCCTACAATAGCTATTCTACATTACTGCAACAACTAACATTATGTGGAAAAAGGTAAACAAGAATGGAAACTATGGAAAGTCTACATGAAAATTCTTGAATAAATTCATAAAAGAAATGCTAGATAAATTCAATATGGATAAAGTGAAATTACTCTGTTCTGGCTTGGCTGCAGGAATAGTCAGTGGATCTATTTCCAGTGGTTGTAGGAATAGTCAACGCAAGAACTTCTGCTGTAGCTAAGGAAAGAAAACAAATTTTAACGAACACACAGGATCACTCACCAAGTGGGCCCCCTTGGATGAGTGATACCAAGCTTCTCGAAAACAACTCTTAACGGATCAAAATAACATAACTTTATTAATTGCTTTCTGAAAGTGATTACATAGTTTTAATATGAAAAGAAACTCAAGAATGATTATCAAAAATCCTCTGCTCTATTCTTCTCTCCTCTGGCTAACTAACTCTGAGAAGAAGAAGAGCTTATTATTAAAAATAAATTAACTACAATAGACAACATAAATCACACCCAAAAGAAGAGGCAGATGATTTATTGATAGAAGAGATAACTGGAGCTATGCTGTAGGAAACATGGATCTAAACCGAACCACGGTCATTGCATGCCATGGCGGTATTTGCAAATTCAATTCCCACTGAAGTTAGACATTGGTAGTGTCGCTTGACTACTCCGCTTATGTCATCCCTTATGCTTGCTCAACTCTTCTACAATTTGATCTTCAGTTATCTCTTACATATCCTTCCCTTCATTAGGCACAATAGGAGAATATCCACCGCAACATCATTTATTACCTGCACTACAAAATAAATAACATACATACACATTTTATTTAATTAACACATCTATTAATTCACATATGATATTGCCCTAAATAATCTGCATGGCAACATGAATAAATCATATAGTTGAAGGAATAAATGGCATGGCTACAGGAATAGACTGACAAAGATAAAACATGATTTAATAAGTTCAAGCTTAACATATGGAATACTTATAGTCAACTTCCAATACATCACTACTATTATGCAAACCAAAAGATAACAAAAACTCAAGAGTTATGAGGATAAAAATATGACAAAGTCTCAACTTATCATGCCCCCCAACTTTAAGAGCTTGCTGATTGTACAACAAAAGGATTATTTTTGACTCTTTCACTAACTCTCAAATCACCAATGGTTCCTTGACCTATTCCTCCTGAAGCTAAATTCCAGTAGAATCCTTTCATCTTTTCTAGCCTGGACCATCTGGCTGATTCTTCGGTAATTGCATTATAAGGTTGATTCCTAGGCTGACATCCTAATAGTGGCCACATGAGAATAGGAGGCTGAAAGATCAGTGGTAGCTAGTTATTAGTCTTCTCTCTACCTAAATGTATATATCTAGGGGCTCTTTGCATAACTGCTTGAAAATTTTGGAGTGAATAAGGTTCCCCCTTCTTCAATTTATCTGGTAAGTTGTTCTAGCACTGAGTTAACCCATCTATTGCAGCTGCACTATTAGTCTAAACTAAATGCTCATATGCCTGGTATATCTCTTCTCTAGTGCCTCTAATAGGTGTTACCTTAGGCTGTGGGATCTCTTCAATAAATTCCTCAATCTGTGCTAGAATCTCTCCAACATTTTCTTCAAACTGATGTGAAGTGTCTCCAACAGTCTCTTCAAACTACTCTAGAATCTCTCCAATTATTTCTTCAGGCTACTATGAAATATCTCCAATGGTTTCCTCAAGATGCTGCGTATTTTATTCAACAGTTTCCTCAAGATGGTGTGGAATATCTTCATTAACCTCCTCAAGCTGATGTGCTACAAAAGCAAGATTTGACAATCTATCTTCATCAACTTCTACCTGGATTTCAACATCCACAAGGCTTCCTTCTTCTTGTATTTCAATATTTGTAGGGCTTCCTTCTTCTGACGTTTCCACTACAATAACCTCTTTCAGATCACCTGCTGGATGAGCCTTCTAGATCCTACTTCGTGTTCTTCTCACATAAACTTTTGGAGTGGCTGCAGGAAAGGTTTTAGTTGCTGGAGGAATTTTTCTTTTTGTCCTACGTCTCTTGGCTATAGGAGAAATTTTAGTTGCATGTGGCTCGAACATAGGTTCCTTCCCTTTTCTCTTAGCAATTGGTGAATCTCTTTGAAGAGAAGTGGAGGGTTTCTCTACATTTTCTTCACCCCTCTCTTCTTCCATATTGACCGCAACTCCCTCAGTAACGAGCAAATCATCCTCTGCAGCAACTATGAGAGAAGAGGGTTCTGCCATATTTTCTTCTTCAACTGGTGGATCCTCTATAATAGGAGCATTTCCAATAGGAGCATCCTCATCCCCAAACTGCAATATATCCTCAAATACTCTCCATTCCATTTGTGAAACATCTCTAAGGGAATATTCTACAAGAAGTTTAACTAATCCATGATGGCTAACAGAACGATTTCCATTTTTCCGCGTCTCCTTAACACTTGTAAAAATGAGGTGGTATAGAAAATTAGAGACATTCACCCTCCGGCCATGTCGTAAATGACTAAGTAATTTAAAATGTGGTGAATGTAGATTTGAATATCTCCCTTCACAAGTAATGTATTTCATGACATACAAAGCTACCTGAGGCCATTATGCTGGTAGGGAAACTCTTCTAGTTCCTTGCTTGTCCACCGTTAGAGGTCCATCCATGGGAATTGTAAATTCTGTCTTGGCACTCCTTGCATCCTTTGATTCTAGAAACAATTCTCCTTCCTGTGGCAACCCTACTACTTCAGCTATTCGCTGCTCCGTAGCAATAACTCTTAAATCTTTAACAGTAGCTTCTCCTTTGTTAAAAGAATGCATAAATTATGTAGCTATTTCTTCATTAAAGTCTCTGATTTTCAAAAAGTAATCAGTCCAGCCATGGTGTCTAAAATAATGCTCACAAAGAGCATCTTGCAGCAACACTTCATGAACTGTTGGCTCATGGTGGATTGGGTCACCACCCATCTCTTACTCTGCTAGTATTGAACACTCTACAACTGAGAAATGGAGGAACAAAATATCCAATAGACTTGCTAAATTGAAAATTCCATACATATCTCAATTTTGGTGGTAGAGTTTATTATTTCCTTGCGTGA
Source organism: Cryptomeria japonica (assembly GCF_030272615.1). Lineage (NCBI taxonomy): Eukaryota > Viridiplantae > Streptophyta > Pinopsida > Cupressales > Cupressaceae > Cryptomeria > Cryptomeria japonica. The sequence goes on from NC_081413.1 coordinate 289,655,214, forward strand.
AATAATAACTTGTTAAATAATGATGGCAAGCAATCAATTCTAAGTACCAAAAAGGACAGATAATCAATAACTTTGGAAACCGAACCATAAAGCACCCCCCCAACTTAACCTAGCATGTGTCCACATAAGCTGATGAGATTTTGGGGAGTGTATGTGGATTTAGAAAGGAGTAATCATAATGAAATAATAAATGCATAATTAAAATAAAACACAATATGTACATACCTGCAGTTGTATGAAATTGATGGTGAAATGAAGTGAAATGACAGATAAGAAAGTGGGATGGTATGACGTGGATGAAATTTTATTTACGGAGAAGAATATTCCGATAAGATATGAAAATATTTATTTTGAAATGATACGAGAAGAATTATGAAGTGGCAAGCATGTTCACTACTATGGCTACAGGAACCTTACCTTTATTACTTTGCTCAATTGCAGCAGGAAGTTGATCAGTTGCTACAGAATCCTTGTCAGTTGTTGCAAGAACCTTGTTAGTTGCTGCAGGAACCTTTGTTTCATCCTTTTGGTCAAATTGCTGCAGGAACTCCTCTTTAGTGGCTGGCTTATGATACAGATGCAGTCGGTGACCATCCACCAAAAGCTTAAACCGAACAGGATCAATTGTGGTCAAATGAACAACTTCATTATTGAATACTTCTTCTATCTCATATGGACCTAACCACTTGGTTTGCAACTTCCCCATAACATCTTTATATCTGGAATCATATAGTAATTCCTAGTCACCTGCTTTGAACTTCTTCTATTTGATATACTTATCATGCCACTTTGCTCTCTGATTTTGTATCAGTTCTGTCTACTGGACAACCATTTTCCTCCATTCATCTAAAGTATTCAATTGTTGAATACTTTCTTTCTGTGCTTTAGATAATGTCATATTTAATTGCAAAGTTGTCCTCAGAGTTTTGCTAACTCAATGATGAAAGAATAGTACCAAACTAGTACTAAGAGGGGGGGTGAATTAGTACTGACAAAAACACCCTCTTAAACTAGTTTGTCAGTAGACATTGTGCATTGACAGACAAACAGTAACACCGGTCCTAAAATAGAGTACAACCAGCAAAAATGCAGAATAACTGAGACAAGCATAAACTGGTTGATACCTATCTTCTCATATACTCTAACACTTCATTTCCATTTCACCCTAATACATGAACAAGTAATCTACCATCAAAGATATACATATGAGCAACTAGATCAACATGATTTACCACTTGACAAAAAACAACAAAGCATCACATGAGGAAGACATCACACATAACACACATATTTTTCACGTGGAAACCCAACTGGGAAAAACCACGGTGGGGATGAATACCCACAAGCTTGTTTTTGAACTCTTTAGAAGTCCACTCTATTAGGAGCCTTGTCCAGTTAAAGACTAATACAATAGGTTTTGTTAGGAATCGATCCTGTTAGGGATCACCCAATTAAGGGATGGCAAGAATACCCGGTTAAGGGTTAAACCTTGTTAAAGGTTACCTTGTTAGAGAATTTCAAGAACTCAATTGTTTTGAGTCACCCTATTAAAGGATTTACAGCAAGCCGGTTAAAGCTACCTTGTTAAGAGATTTTCCAACTATTGAGGTGGTTAGAGATCAACAGGTATTACAATGATCTGGTAACAACACTCAATGTCAATGTAGATCTGCTTAAGCTCCTCTTCACCTTCTGCACTTACACTCTGCAGGTATCACTTCTCTCTTTAGGTCTGGCAAGAATCACATATCCCTTCTCTTGGATACACACACTCAACTTTTGCCAACAACCTCAGAAAGAATCACAACATCGACCTTATAGGAAAACAGATAGGTCGATAGTATAAACCCTAAACCCTAAAACCTGTTAGGTTAAGGAATTCAAATGGTTCAATCTTGACCATTGAGCACACTGCATTAAATGCAATAGTCTTGATCCAATCTCCATCATCCATTTTCCACCGATTTCATGGCAACCGATAACCCATCACACGTTATCACTATTTACAGACTTCGCACATTCCTGAGGTAGATAGGAACAATCTCCTTCATGCAAGATCCTTCATGTGCACAAGGCTTACATGACAACATGATCTATTCTTCATTACCATGCTAACTCATCACACAAAGTCACCAGTTGAGCCACACAGGCTTGAAGCACTTAAACCGAAAACCCTGAAGTTGAGTCTACCAACTGGTAGTCATACAAAGCTTCCATGTGCTGGTTCTCATAATCATATGCCGATTCACCTTGAACAAACACACTGCTTCACTTTGGCACAAATACCGGTTCACAGTGTTATACTAGTTCTCACATATGTCGGTTCTCACCTCTTCAGCATATTGACATCAATAACAACATACAATGTCATTATGTCCTCATACCAATTCACATAATGCCAACAATCTCCCTCTTTGACATTGATGGCAATATATAAAGATATCTCTCTGCTTTACATCTTCTCCCCCAGTTTCTACAAATATCTTCTCTGCTTCACATCTTCTCCCCTTTTGACAACAATGCCAAAGTGGAGGCACAAGCTTCCATGTTCCATTATGTTGCTCCTCCTAAGGAGTAGCATCCTTCAACACATCAATCCTGAAGAAAAATTTGACTATGCAATACCTGACTGATGTGGAGCATATACCTTTAGTTTACCTCCTGAAGGGGCAACACCCCTAATTCACCTCTTAAGTACATAAATGTAGCCTTTGGGAGAGGCGTGGTGAATATGTCTACTAATTACTCCTGACTGGAAACATGTTCCAATGCAATCTCTTTGTTCTGAACCTTTTCCCTCAAGAAATGATACTTAAGCTCAAAGTGCTTGGTTCTAGAATGTAAAACCAGATTCTTGGAGATATTAATTGCACTAGTATTGTCACAAAATATACTTACCGGTTCAAATACATGAATTTTGAAGCCATTTAATACATGCTTCATCCAAATTATCTGAGTGCGGTTCATGAAATCCGCAACATACTCTGCTTCCACTATTGACTGAGAGATACAACTCTACTTCTTACTAATCCATGAGACCAGCCTACCACCAAGAAAGAATGCACCACCGATTGTGCTTTTCCGGTCATCTATATTGGCTACCCAATCAGCATTTGTGTATACTTTCAAGTTGAAATCCTTGCTATATGGATACAACAATCCATAGTCAACAGTTCCCTTCAAATACTTAAGAATCCACTTGACTAGAACCAAGTGGGATTCTCTTGGGCTTTTTTGGAATCTTGTAGTGATGCCAACTGCATGTGCAATATCCAGTTTGCTATGCACTACATAATGCAACTTACTAATCATTGATCGGTATTCCTTCTCATCAACCAATGCTAAGTCATTTTCTTTGGATAGTTTACAACCGGTCACCATCGGAGTACCAACCGGTTTGCTATCTTCCATGCCAAAGGTCTTCAACGCCTCTTTGACATACTTGGACTGAGTGATAAAGATTCCATCTTTCATCTACTGGATCTGCAGTCCAATGAAGAATTTAATCTCCCCTATGAGTGACATTTGAAACTCTTTCTTCATCTCATCTGCAAACTCATGACTCATCTTGTCATCTCCACCAAAGATAATGTCATCAACAAATACCTCACAGATTAGGATCTGATCTCCTTCAGATTTCAAGTAGATATTTCCATCTTCACTTGTTCTCTCAAATCCAATCATCATAAGATGGGAATGCAGATGTTCATACCATGCTCTAGGTGCCTACTTTGGACCATATAAGGCTTTATGTAGCCTACATACCATGTCACTATCTTCAGATATGGAAAACCCATCTGGTTGCTCAATATACACCTCCTCTTCAAGTACACCATTTAGGAATGCAGGTTTTACATCTATTTGATATACTTTGAAACCTTTAAAAGCTGCATATGCAAGAAGCATACAGATTCCTTCTAATCTGGCTATAGGAGCAAAGGTTTCTCCATAGTCTTCTCCTTCTTCTTGAGCATATCCTTTGCACACCAATCTGGCTTTGTTCCTAATCACTATGCCATCCTCATTTAGCTTATTTCTGAAACCCATTTGGTACCAATGACATTTTTATGCTCCGATCTGGGTACCAAAGACCATGTACTATTTTTCTCTATTTGGTCAAGTTCCTCTTCCATTGCCTTGATCCAATCTTCATCTTTATGGGCCTCTTTGAATGATTTAGGCTCAAATTCAGAGATCATACATGAGTTTTCTCTGACCTTTCTTCTTGTAAGGATTCCTACATCCTTATCTCCTATGATATGCTTAGGATCATGATTCAGCTTGACATACCGAGGAATGGTCTTGATGGATTCCTCTTTCTTTTGTTCTTCATCCTCATCTCCATTAATATCAGCATCTACATCTACCAGTGTAGGAACACTGTTACTAGTACTTGGTTGACTGACAACCAGTTCCCAGAAGGTTACAACCAGTTCATTTACTGCTATCTCACTGCCAGTTTCCTCAGTTTTCTTAGAGGTTTCATCAACTCTTATATTGATGCTTTCCATAATTCTCTGAGTCCTATTGTTGAAACACTTGAGAGCTTTTCTCTTGGTGGAATATCCTAGGAATATTCCCTCATCAAATTTCGCATCAAATTTTCTCTAGTGTTCACTCCTCTTGATGTAACATTTTCTACCAAACACTCTAAAGTAGCTAACTATAGGTGTCTTACCGGTCAAATACTCATAAGGAGTTTTATCCTTACCTTTCCTGATGAGTACCCAGTTCATTGTGTAGACTGCAGTGCTCACCGCTTCTCTCCAAAAGGTGTGAGCTACCATTCCTTGAATCAACATTGTTCTAGCTGCTTCAACCACAGTCTGGTTATTCCTCTCTGCTAGGCCATTCTACTGTGGAGTCCAGGGGGAGACAGTTGCCTCTTGATGCCATGTTCTTCACAGTACTTGTTGAATTCACCAGAAGTGAATTCCCCTCCTTGATCAATTCTTAGGCACTTGATCCTTTTACCACTTTCCTTCTCCACTAATGCTCTGAAAGCTTGGAACTTTACAAAGGCTTCAGACTTGTCTTTCAAGAATGTGACCCACATCATTCTTGAGCAGTCATCAATGAGAATCATGAAGTACCTATCACCCTGCACACTTCTAGTTTTCATAGGACCACACAAATCAGTATGCACAAGATCAAGAAATTTGTCAATAGGGAAAGATTTACCTTTAAAGGTTGAGGAAGACATTTTCCCCAATTGACACTCTCTGCACAAGGTATTATCCAGTTTACTTAGCACCGGCAACCCTCTAACTACCTTGATCTTACTAGCCTTCACAATGTTATCAAAGTTTACATAGCAAAGTGTCCTATGCCATATCCAGCTATCATCAAATTTAGCCATAAGACATGTACTTATATTTGCATTTAGCTAAAATAGGTTACCTTTGGTCTGCATGCCGGTGGCCACCAATTCACCATTCTTTCCTTTGATTCTGCAAACTCCATTCTTGAATTTGAGAGTGAGGCCACTGTCATTCAACTGGGCAACACTGAGAAGGTTGTGTCTGAGACCATCAACCCAATACACATTGTCAGCACTACTCTTTCTATTCAGAGAGATGGACCCTTTTCCTTTGACCATGCATTGTGCATCATTGCCAAAGTGAGCCACACCACCATCATACTCTTCCAAGGATAGAAACTTGCTCTGGTCACTAGTCATATGGTGAGAACAACCATTGTCAATGATCCACTCATTGGAACTATCAAACCGAGAGACAAGAGCCTTCTTGTCTGACACATCTTCCTTGATAGCAACAAACACAATATCTTCATTTTCTTCATCCTCTGATTCCTCATCTGTGACACCTTCATCAACTACAACAAATTAGTTTCGTCGGTTTCCTCCTCTGAATTTCTTGAACCATTCCGGTTTGTCCTTGTTGTCGCCATTAGGACAGTTTACAACAATATGTCATATCCAGTTACAAGAAAAGCATTTCAAAGGTAGCTTACCTCTGTATTTGCCAGTTCCTTTAGGAAGTATCATGGCAAGGAGAGCTTCAAATGCCATCAAAGTCTCCTCATCATCCATTTCTCTACTCTATCTTGGCTCACCACTAGTGCTAGCTTCTTTTCCTTTTCTGGATGGTACAACAGAAGCTTTAAAAGATGATTCAGTCTTTTGAACACTGCCATCAAAGCTATTTAGCTCATAGGCTGTCAACTTTGCAATGATGGAGTCTAGGGATACCTTAGTCTTGTTTATTGATCTCAGCTCCTGAATAGAAGCAACCCTTGTTGCATAGACCGACAATAGGGATCTCAGGAATTTGCTTACCACAATGGAATCTTCTATTTTACCACCTGTACTCTTGATATCTCCAACAATAGTTTTGATTATTATTCCATACTATTGAATGGTCTCACCTTCAACCATACGCATATCTTCAAACTTCCCTCTAAAGATTTCTTCCTTAGCTTGTTTTACATGCTCATCACCGCCATAGATATTTTCAAGAGTATCCCATACCTCTTTGGTTTTACCTTATCTTGGACATCAATAAACTCAATGTCAGATAAACTACTAATTAGGGCTTCCATGACTTGCCCATTCTCCTACATCTCTCTATTTTGGTCATCAGTGAGAGTACCAGTAGGAGTAACATAGGCATTCTCAACATAGCTCCAGTGTTGAGCACCCATGCCTCTGATGTATATCTTTATTCTGTCTTTCCATATACTGAAATTTTCTCTGTTAAACTTTGGACCTTCCCTATTCATCATTAGACTGGGATCTTTACCTCAAGCAGCTAAGATTATAGCACAGAGGACCTGGAGGATGCTCTGTTAACAATTGATAACTCAATGATGAAAGAATAGTACCAAACCGGTACTGAGAGGGGGGGGGTGAATCAGTACATACAAAAACACACTCTTAAACCGGTTTGTCAGTAGACACTGTGCATTGATAGACAAACAGTAACACTGGTCCTAAAATAGAGTACAATCGGCAAAAACCCAGAATAACTGAGACAAGCATAAATTAGTTGATACCTATCTTCTCATATACTCTAACACTTCATTTCCATTTCACCCTAATACATGAACAAGTAATCTACCATCAAAGATATACATATGAGCAAGTAGATCAACATGATTTATTGCTTGATAGAAAACAACAAAGAATCACATGAGGAAGACATCACACATAACACACATATTTTTCATGTGGAAACCCAACTGGGAAAAACCACAGTGGGGATGAATACCCACAAGCTTGTTTTTGAACTCTTTAGATGTCCACCCTGTTAGGAGCCTTATCTGGTTAAAGACTGATACAATAAGTTCTATTAGGAACCAATCCTACTAGGGATCACCCGGTTAAGGGATGAAAAGAATACCCGATTAAGGGTTAAACCCTGTTAAAGGTTACCTTGTTAGAGGATTTCAAGAACTCAATTGTTTTGAGTCACCCTGTTAAAGGATTTATAGCAAGCCGGTTAAAGCTACCCTATTAAGGGATTTTCCAACTATTGAGGTGGTTAGAGATCAACAAGTATTACAATGATCTGGTAACAGCACTCAATGCCAATGTAGATCTGCTTAAGCTCCTCTTCACCTTCTGCACTTACACTCTACAGGTATCACTTCTCTCCTTTGGTCTGGCAAGAATCACATATCCCTTCTCTTGGATACACACACACAACTTTTGCCAACAACCTCAGAAAGAATCACAGCATCGACCTTATAGGAAAATAGATAGGTTGGTAGTATAAACCCTAAACCCTAAAACCTGTTAGGTTAAGGAATTCAAATGGTTCAATCTTGACTGTTGAGAACACTACATTAAATGCAACAATCTTGATCCAATCTCCATCATCCATTTTCCACTGATTTCATAGTGGCTGATAACCCATCACATGTTATCACCATTTACAGACTTCGCACATTCCCGAGGTAGATAGGAACATTCTCTTTCATGCAAGATCCTTCATGTGCACAAGGCTTACGTGGCAACACACTCTATTCTTTGTTACCATGCTAACTCATCACACAAAGTCACCGGTTGAGCCACACAGGCTTGAAGCACTTAAACCGGAAACCCTGAAGTTGAAACTACCAATTAGTAGTCATACAACGCTTCCATGTGCCGGTTCCCATAACCATATGCCGGTTCACCTTGAACAAACACACTGCTTCACTTTGGCACAAATGTCGGTTCACAGTGTTATACTAGTTCTCACATATGCCGGTTCTCACCTCTTCAGCATATTGACATCAATGACAACATACAATGTCATTATGTCCTCATACCGGTTCACATAATGCCAACAAGTTTTATGCTCAAATTCAATAGGCATCATTGCTTCTTTTCCATAAACCATCTCAAAAGGTGTAAAACCAATTAGTGTTTTCCAAGTTGTTCTATATGCCCAAATTGCTTCTGAAAGCCTATGAGACCAGTCTTTTTTATCAATAGATACTATTTTAGTAAGAATAGCATCAAGCTCCCTATTTGTAACTTCTACTTTCCCATTAGCTTGTGGATGATATGGAGTAGATTTCCTGTGTCTTATATTGTATTCATTTACCAAAGTTGCTATCAATGTTTAAGTAAATTGAGGTCCCTGGTCTGGGACAATCTCTCTTGGTACTCCATATCTTGTAAATATTTCTTCATAAAGAAACTCAACCACCTTATTATCTCTTGCATGTGTCATGGCACGAGCTTCCACCCATTTTGTTACATAGTCTGTACATACCAAAATGTAGGATTTGCCATTAGAAGGTGGATCAATTAGGCCAACAAAATCTAAACCCCATTTATCAAATGGTTCTACTGATATTTGTGGATATAATGGTATTTCATCAAATTTTCTAGGTCTTCCCATACCGTAACATATGTCACATTTCCTTGTATACTGTGTTGCATCCTTGTGTAATGTGGGCCAATAGTATCCTGTATTTAGTACTTTGAGTGTTGTTCTTTTGGTAGCAAAATGTCCTCCACATGGCTCATCATGACATGCATGCAGGATATCATATGTTTCATCTTCCCTCACACATCTTCTCATGACTTGGTCAAGCCCAATATAAAACAAACAATCAACAATCCATGAGAAGTTAAAACTTTTTTCAACTAACAATCTTCTTTCTTTAGGAGAGAAATGAATTGGCATTTTAGCAACAGCTAAATAGTTGGCAATATAAGCATACTAGGGAGTATGAGCTTGGATTTGAAATAAATGTTCATCTGGAAAAGCATCATCTATCACTATAGAATCTTCTTGTAACTGAAGTCTTGAAAGATAGTTTGGAACCACATTAGACTTCCCTAGTTTATCAACAATTGTGATATCAAATTCCTGCATCAACAATAACTAGCAAGCATATCTACTAGTAATTGAAGGGTTATTCATGAGATATCTGATTGCAGTATGATCTATATGCACAAATATGGGATATCCTATGATATATGCCTAAATTTGTTGAGTGCATATATAACAACAAACATTTCCTTTACAGTGATTGTGTAATTTAACTCAGGCCCCTGTAAGTTCTTGCTAATATAATATATTTTATTTTCCAATTTGTCAATCTTCTATCCTAATACTACCCCTATTACATAATCAGATGCATCTATATGAATTTGAAATGGTAAAGACCAATTTGGACCTTTAAGAACTGGTGCTTGAGTCAAGGCATGCTTAAGATTTAAGAAAGCTTCATTGCATGCAGAGGTCCATTTAAATTCCATATCCTTGGTAAGAAGTGAATATAAGGGACTTGCAATTTTGTTGAAATATTTGATAAACCTTCTGTACTATCCAGCATGACCAAGGAAACTTCTTACATCTTTTTGCTTCACAGGGGCATTGATATGCTGAATGACTTCAATCTTTGCTGGATCCACCTATATTCCTTTTACAGAGATATGATGACCAAGGACTATTCCTTCCTACAACATGATGAAGCATTTCTCACTATTTAATGACAAACTATAGTCTTCACATCGCTACACAACTTTTTTCAGGTTCCCTAATGCTTGTTCAAATTCAGAACCATAAGTTGTAAAGTCATCCATATAGATTTCCATAATGTCTTGAGAAATATCTGAAAATATACTGATCATTGCTCTTTGAAAAGTGGCTGGAGCATTACACAACCCAAAAGGAAGAACAAAATATGCATATGTGCCCCAAGGACAAGTAAATGTTGTGTTCTCTTGATCCTTCGAGGCTATCTGAATCTGATTGTAACCACTGAATTCATCAAGGAATGAAAGTATCTTTTACCAGCCAAAGAATCTAATACCTGATCCACAAATGGTAATAGAAAATGATCTTTTCTTGTTGCCAAATTAAGGGCTCTATAATCAACACATACCCTCCATTTTCCTCCTTTCTTAGGGACTATTACCAAAGGTGATACCCATTGGCTATCAGAGATAGGATAGATAAATCCAGCCTTTAACAACTTCTGCAATTCTTCTTTAACTATTTGTTTTAATGCAAGATTGATTCTTCTTTGTGGTTGTCTAAGTGGACAAAACTCTTTTTTTATATAGATACGCTGGGTGCAAACTATTGGATCTATGCCATGAAAAAACATTTTTATGATATTTCAGCAAGTCAACAAGGGCCTCTTTTTGAGTATCTGAAAGATCTCTATTGATATTTAAACATCTATTCAAATCAACTTCTATCTTGATAGTAAGATCAATCTGGTTCATATCAGAAAAATGAGAAGAAGATACTTCCTGTGGCAACAGAGTATGCAATATATCAGTGGCTTCAGGAAAGTCTAAACCTGCAATATTTGAAACCAACTCTTGCAATTTTTGTTCTTCCTAGTACAACTTTGATGTAAACCTATCAGAAACATCCATGCTCCAAAAAGTGTTTTCAGGCAAGCGGTTCCCCATGTGAGACAATTTCCCGACAGGGGAGTTCCTCTTGGGGAATAGCCTATCATCTAATTAAATTAAACTTCAGGCGATGGGTGTTGGGAGGGGCAAATAAAAAATCTTTTTATAATGATTTGAGTTTTAATGTTATTTGGTTTTTCATCAAAAATTTTGGGGCCCATGATGAATATGCCAAAATAGGAAAATATTTTTTTCTTCTAAGAGGGGGGGCTCCAAAAAAATACTTCATCCCATGAAGTAATCAAATGGTAGGAGGAAGGAATTTACTAAGTCCTTACCTCGCATGATTCTCAGTGCATATAAAAAGGGGGTGCGGGGTAAGCGATGATGGAGGTGTTTGGTCTCCTAGCCATGTTACTGTGTACACAATGGCATCGACAAATAAGGTGTTTGAAGACCTAATGGGTGCCAAGGCATCAATGTTGGTTGTGTCAAAAGTTCTGAAAGTGTGCAAATGCTTGATGAATTCTGGAGTATTATTCACCATGATGCCCTAGGATTTTCCTTTGAGATGCCGATAAGATCTGAGATGGATATGTTGCGAATGCTATGATTCTTGGTGCAAAAGAAAAATGCACGATTCATGTGAAGTCTCTTTCCTTTGGATATCATCCCTTGCCTGCAGTGAATTTTGGTAGTGATGTGAGAAAGGAAATGTTGTAAGTATCTACACTACATCATTGATTGGTATTATGGAAAATATTGAAAGTAGTATAGTGGAACATAGCTTGCCCTAGATCGGAGATCAAATGCGTGAATTCAACCAAGTGCATTTTCTTGATACATTAACATGGTGGGAGTGGCATGGTTGTGTAAGATGTCTGGCTAAGATAATTTCAAGTAGGAACCTCAAAATGAATGTTATGCTCAGGTTTGGGGTTGCACTATAGGGGTATGATACATTTCACAAATCTAGTACTAGCAAATGTGTGCCTTAGAGATAACAAATTTGAAGGGCATTGACATTCCTCAATGTATATAGATTGCAAACTTGTTAGATACAAGCATATTTTCTATAATAACACATTTGATTTGCATCAAAGATTACAAACTAAAGGAACGGGCAAGATTTATGGCTTGACTAAAATGCACCAAGAGGTGATATTTTGAAGTAGTTTTCAAGGTTGGATGAGAAAAATACACATAATGCATCTCCATGAATGAGAAAGATTCTTTCTGGTTGCTAGTGGATCGGGTGTTTCAATAGATTATTGAAATAGTGATTATGGATTCTTTTAAAGCATCACAAGGGATGCAATATCAGGCCTACCATCATGCAGTGATATTATTATAAAACTTGATGATAATAGAAAGTGGTTTGATTTATCAGGGTTTTATTTTTGTCTTCTAGTATGAAGATGTTTTATGGAAATCATTTTGCCCTAAGTAGAAGATTGTCTCCATGTGAGATACTCGTAGGTAAGTAGGGATAAATTTCTTGTTGCAAGTACTACATGTGATGTGTTTGAAGGTGAAAATATTTTCACATAACAATAAAATGCTTTCATGGGAATCATTTTAAATCCAGGCAAATTGTGGTGTGGGGGTATTTTGAGTGAATCTGAGAATTACCCATACAAGGGGGGCATTGTTTTCACTTGTGATGAAATGTCAAAGATGGTAAATGAAACAAAAGGAAAGTTTTTTGTCAAAATGAAATATTTTGAGTGAGAAAAGTGTAGAAAGTGATATCTACTTTCACCTGGGAGTAAATTTATTTTACCAATCTTTTACCAAGTTAGAGTAGGGAGAGGAAATGTGTTCAAAATGAAAATGACAGGTCATTTCCAACAAGAAAGATATTTTTTCTAGTTTTGAACAATGAGAGAATCCATGTTGAAAGTCAAAGTTTTTCCAGCCAAAGGAGGGAATTTTAGATTATGACAGGGCAACTTAGGTTTTTTTTTTTGCCAATTTTGGATCTGGATTGAAAAGTGGGCTAATGACAGAGATGGACAAGGATGCAAATGGAGAAATTTTTGGTTAGAGAGAAGAGATGTGAATGTGACAAGTAACTATTGGGATATTTTCCTAATTTATTGGGTTTTCAACAAGGTAAAGGTGTAGATTGAAGGCAACTTTTGAGAAAAAGAGCAGATTTAAAATTGCAAAATTTCAAAGATGAGAACATGTGTCATCTTTAGAAGATTCCTTTAGGGTTTTGTCTATTGTTCTCTTATGTGTACATTATCTTCTTTTCTTCTCATTAGAGATGATTTTGAATGTAATTTTAAAAAAAAATCTAGAAGCAAGGCTTCCATGAACAGCCTGAAATTAGTGTGTCTGAGTTTTATTTTTAGCTTGTAGATGTTTTGCTCTGAATAGCTTATGACCAGTATGCAAGAAGGTTTTTAATGTTTTGTTGAAGTTGTTTCTGGCATGCAAGAGCACTGTTTTATGGAATGAATGATTAATGATCATTTATTTTATCCCAAAAAGTTTTGGTGTCATTCTTATTTTCTACTTCTCTTCAAGGAAGAGATTAAAGTGCTTTGAATAGAATGGTGATTATCTACATGCAAGATCTTCAAGTATGACTACAATGAAACTTTGGTGGGCAATAATGTAATGCATTAATGCTTAGAACTAGTTGGCTACATTTCATTCTATCTGAGTTTGATATCTGTGATGCTAAAAATGTGGTAAATAGAAAGGCATACACATATAATGAGACAATAAAACATAATGGAAAGCTTAAATGGAAACTAAATTAAAGATGCAAACCGTAAGCCTTCCTTGAAATGTCCCATTTTCCTGTATTCTTGAGGACCTTGAAGGTGTTGGATTGATTGGTTACTTGATCATAATTGATTATGCAAATGATATGAAATGCATGATATAAGAAACTAGATTAACATACTATGATTAATCCAAAATGATAATTACTAGATGATTGAAATGAAACTGCCTATAGTAATGATCCTAAAACTATGGATGCAAGGGATCCTTATTACTCCAAAATTGGGGATATTTATAGGAATTCCAAGGCCAAAGCTGAGGTGGCAGGAATCAACAGTCTAGATCTGATCTGAAGATATCAAGGGCCAAGATTGAGGAAGTTGGAGAAGAGGTTTGAGGAAGGGAGACTTGTCATCTCTATGGTGACAAGTGTCAAGGAGCCTTGCTCATGAGAGGGCAAGTGTCCAATGGAGGAGACATGTGGTAAAAGTGCCATGTGTCTCAAGGGGAGATTGTCCACACCATAGGAAGTTAGGATAAGGAGGTTAGGATGTACAAGATAAGATAAGGTTAGTTAAACCCAAGGTTAGGTGGAATGGGTTAGGTTAGAGGGTGGCTAGGTTAGGTGGTTAAAAGTTAGGAGCCATGTGCTCATTTGAATTTAGAAATTCAAATAATTTGGAAAATGATAATTAATCTCAATAAAATTGAGTTTGTTAATTTTAATTAGGGATTAGAAGAATTGATTTATATGGTGGGGATTAATTAATTTAGAATTAATTAATCAAAGGGGGATATGAAATTAACTATGTAAATAAATCATGTAGATTTATTTACTAGTAGATGAATAGAGAAATTAATCAAATTGCTTATGAATTCAATTAATTGGGAAGGGGGATTAATCAAATACCTGTGTATTTAATTGACCATCTTTAGACCATTTTTAGGTGAATACATTTTGCCCCTCTTTGAAGCAATGTGTGACAATGCGTTGGTTCAAAGAAAACTTGATTGATGATGTTTCTAATATTAATTTTGATAGGATGTGGATTTGATCTTGATTTTGATGCAAATTTGGTTTCAATATGATACTGATTCAATTTTGAGATGATAAATCTTGATATGATGTGGTTTCAATGTTTGAGATGATAAATCTCGATATGATGCTACAGACGTTGACTGATAGATATCGATGCGAGCATGCCCCCTCGGGAGATGAATTGAATAATTTTTGTAATGTTTTTGAATTTTTCGCGATTTTTTAATTTTTTTGATATTTTTGAAATTTGTACGATTTTTAGAGATTTTCCGAGTCGATTTGATTCATTTCCCGATAAGAAATTTTGAAACACTATCCTGCCAAGTTAATTAGTGGATTAGATGATTAAAAATTAGTGGAATAAAAATCCCACTTAAATGCCCCATTGTGAGTTTAAAAAGGTGAATTCCTTTTATCACTCTTCATTTGTGTATTTCAGTTGTTTGAAATTTTTTCTCTAGAGGAAGGAATGGTGATCCCATACCACCAGCATAGGTTCAAACAAGTTTAGTGACACGAGTATCCTCTGGCCTACGGTCCATCGATACGTACTTCGAGAAAACCCAGCTTTATCAAATTTTAGTTGATTCTTGAAAAATTTATCTATTTGTAGAAAAAATCATTTCTTAGAATTTTTGACATGGGTTTTTCGAATTATAAAATGGGTTTTTAGGATTTTTTGATTTTCAAAAACTCGCACCCAAAAAAATAAAATTTTTGCATTTATTATATTTAGCTTTTGAAAAAAATTCAAATTTTAAAAAATTTGCATTGGGGGGCGGTGGTGCCATGGCAGAGATAGAGGGGATGGCATAGATGGATATGGAGGAGATCATGGTGTTGGAGATGATGATGGAGGAGATTATTATGGGGGAGATGATGATGGGGGAGATGGCCGAGCAGTGGCAGTGGTAGTTGTAGGCACATCGGGAGCCAATAGTTCTAGATCTACTAGAGATGTATATATGGATTGGATGACCTGGGTGTTCAAATAGAGGAGATCAAGTCTAGTGGATCAGGGGGATCAAGTCCCAGAGAAAGAGGTTCCCCAAGTTGAGGAAGTACCTATGGGAGTATCATAGGTTGAGCAGCCATAGGTAGAGGCACCTCGATGAATCCTCATTAGGATGTTGTCTCATCAGCAATAGGCTCAGATTATGAACTTATAGGGTCAAGTTCAACAACTAGAGAAACAACTAGCAGAGAGGGACTCTTAGATGGCTCAACTAGAGATCTGGATGGCTTCTCTCATGGTTGAGAGAGATACAACTAGGGATAGGTATCGGTAGGCCGAGACATAGCTATATATGTCAGGAGAGTCTAGTTCAAGGAAGGCTTCCCTGAAGATGATGTGTCAAGCAATTTGAGAGGCTGAGTATTATAGGACCTTATACTATATTGTTTTTCCTGCTGATCAGAGGGCTCTAGGATTTTCACAATTGAGCAGGAGATCGAAACAGAGCCAATCTGAGAGTCGAGGAGTGACAGGGCCACTTTAGAGAGATCCCCCAGGTGGGGACCCAGGTACAGAGGTATTAGTTGGTGTTACTAGACCTACGCATCAGGACAGAGTTTCGCTCCATGTCTTAGTGGTCACATTGATATGGGACATTGATCCATTCATGTACACACCTTTTATAATGAGATATTGATGATTCCCATGATGTATATGTGTGATGTATCTCATATATTTTTGTGATATCATTGTACCTTGGATATTGATCTTTTTGATGATATGTTATGCAGTCAATCCTATTTGCTCTATATGACCTATGAGATGGTGGATGCATTCTATTTGTTATATGATTATGTTGTGTAGTTACTTTAATGATGTATGCTTTATTTTCTATATGCTTATGGATTCTAGATGATGGATGCATATTTCCTACATGATGATGAAGTATTTACATGATGTTATGCAAATGTGAATATGTATGGTGATGCTTATAAGTACTATGTGATGTATGTGCAATGCAATGCAATGATGTTACTTTATATGATTTGAGATAAGATGGATGCAATGCAATAATCTAACTAAATGAATGAATGATTGGATGTTTTATATGAATGATGTCTTAGTATGCAATGGTTATATGAGATGAACTAACTTATCATGTAGGATGAATGAACTGATTATTTGTGTTATTATCTAATTTACTTAATCACGTAATAAGAGAGATAACACCATGTTGAAGTCTTTGGCCTTGGAAAATATGAGTGTTGTGATCCCATGCAATATCAAATACAAATCTACTTTAAAAAATGCAAATGCAAATGAAATGAAATGCGGTGATCAGACCGATCATGTGGTCATTGCTTTGTTTCATAATTGAGCCTTTAAAATGTGGGAAGTGAGTGGAAACATCAATGCTATAATTGAACCATGATGACCTGAGTACTACTTTCCTGGGTTTTGATATTGCAAGTTAGCACAAGCATCGAGGTATAATTGAACCAAGATGACCTAGGTGTTGCTTGTGTATAATAGGCAGTATTAATCATTTCTATATGCAAGTCTGAAATGTCTTCTATGATACTCCGATGATCATGTCCTGAGACAACTTTGCACATTTTAACGATTAATTTATAAACAATAGGCAAGAAAAATATCATGTTCCTTCCTTATTCCTCTATTCAAAGATATTTTGGAGTCACTCAGAAATCATGATAGCGAAAAATCAAGATAAAATAGTTGAACCATTATTGTTAAAGTGTTAAAATCATTAGTCAAAAGATATCATCCATTGATATGTGTTTGTCATGTTTAGACTGATATGTGATAGTTGATGATTGGCAATGTGATCTTATATTAAACATTGGATGTGTCTCAATTTTTTGCTTGCCAAGTGTTGTTTAACGATTGTTCCACCTGTTTGATTAAGCTCAAAACAATGAAAATTTTTGCCCCCAGCTAGGTTCAGGATTTTGCTCCCAGTTTAGAAATAAACGTTATTATGATATATACAATTATCCAAACCATGGCGAGAAATCACTTGGGATGTTTTACAAAGGCTTTATTATGGACATGAACAACGCTGATGGAAATAAATGCAAGTGGAAGGATGCATGAACCAATAGATGGAAGAGCTAGCTGACAGATAGCACATGTTTGTCAGGTTTTCACCATTTGTTTTTATTGCACTTTTTCTCATATTTGATTTTTTTTCACTATTTTCGTTGTTTTTGTATTTTTTGCTTTTTCACTGTTTTTGGATTTTTTGCTTTTTCACTATTTTTGAATTTTTTGCCTTTTCACTATTTTTGGATTTTCTTCTTTTTCACTGTTTTTGGATTTTCTTTTCTTTTTCAGACATAAAACTTCTTCAGATGCATTCTATTGATGGGTTCCTTGAGCTGATCCCATCCTGTGTTGATAGCTGATATGCTCCAGGCCCAAATACTATTGTGACCATAAGCATACCTAACCAGTTTGGTTCAAACTTCCCTTTATTTTCTCGATCAGACTGGTTTCGTGGATTTTCCTTTAATACTAGTTCCCCAACTTTAAAGGCTCATGGTTTGACCTTGTGATTATAATTTCGGCACATTCTTTGTTGATATACCTTTGAATGATCAAAGGTATTTTGTCTTCATTAATGGATTAATTCTAACTCTTGCAATCTAGATACTTGTTGTTCTTCATCTGGGATAAGGCCTTTTAATGATACTCATAGAGAGGGTATCTCTACTTCTATTGACAACATTGCTTCTGATCCATAGACAAGAGAGAAATGTGTGGCAGTTGTTGGTGTGCAAATACTGGTATGGTAGGCCCATAGATCAGGGTTCAATTGAATATGCCAATCTCTGCCAGCATCATTCACTGTCTTTTTGAGGATTTTCAAAATAGTTTTATTTGATGCTTCTACTTTTCCATTCCCTTGTGGATAGTAGGGTGTGGAAAATCTGTGTTGGATCTTGAATTTCTCACATAGCTCTTTTACATCTTGATTCTTGAACGATTGCCCATTATTAGTGATAATGGTTAGGGGTATTCCATAGCGACAGATGATGTAGTTCAAGATAAATGCAGCAATTTGTTTTCTTCTAATATTGATGAGAGGTACTCCCTGAATCCATTTTGTGAAATATTTTGTAGCTACAAGGATGAATTTGTGACCATTGGATGAAGAAGGATTTTTCTTTCCTACTAGATCAAGACCCCATTGGCCAAAAGGCCAAGATGTTTCCAAAGCATGAAGTTCTTGTGCTGGTGCATGAATCAAATTCCTATGGATCTAACATTGTTTGCATGTTTTATCTATTTGAAAAGAATCTCATTCCATAGTTGGCCAATAATAACCCAAGCGTATGATTTTTTTGGAAGGGTAAGACCACTTGAATGAGAGCCACAAATGTTGTTATGGACTTCATTTAAGGCCTTCTCATATTTTTCTTTTTCGAGACATCTTAAAAGAGTACCCTCCAGACCTCATTTAAAAAGGGTATCCACAACAAGAGTATAATGGGAGGATTGGCGAATAAAGTTTCTCTTTTGATTTTTTGATAAATCGGAAGGTAGGGTGTTATCTTTCAGGTAAGTATAAGTTTGGCCATAGCGGGAAGAATCATGTCCAACAAGGTGATAGATATTTTGGAAATCAAGACAATTAAGAGCAGGGTAAAACAACTCTTCCACCAGGAATTCATAACGCTCTTGATTTTCCTATGTCTAAAGTAGAGAAGCAAGTGTTGCCATGACATCTGCTTCTTTGTTGTCATTCCTTGGAATTTTATCAAAAGTTATTTTTACAAAATACTTCTTGAAATCATCTACCATCTTTTTATAAGGCATGAGTTTGTCATCCTTTGTTTGGTAACCATCATTAATTTGATTGATGATGAGCTGAGAGTCTCCAAAGACTTGGAGTTGTATAATGCTCCATTCTATAGCCATTTTGATACCTATAACCAAAGCTTCATATTCTTTTGTGTTGTTGGTGTATGGAAAGCTTAATTTGTATGCTTTCAGAATTGTATGACCTTGTGGTGTGATGAATAGAATACCTGCTCTTGATCCATGCTATGTATATGAACCATCACAGTATAATTGCCATGTTTTTGTGGTGATCATTAGGATATCAGCATCAGGAAACTCAATGTGTAAAGGACAATCATCTTGAAGTGATGCCTCGGCTAGTTGGTCTACAATGACTTGTCCCTTAATAGATTTTCTATCCACATACTCAATATCAAACTCACTCAAGATCATGATCCATTTTTCTAATCTTCTTGTTAATGTTGCCTTGTTGAGAAAATACTTCAATGGATCAATTTTATCTATCAACTTGATGGAGTGAGATAGTAGATAGTGTCTTAATTTTTTAGAAACAAAAGCTACTACCAAGCATTCTTTTTTCTATTGGGGAATAGTTGAAGTCATATCCCACTAGTGTTTTGTCGATGTAGTAAATGGCTCATTCTTTTCCTTCATTATCCTGTTGTGCGAGCAAAACTCCTAATGATACTTCGGTGGCCGATACATAGAGTAGCAACAATTTTCTTGGAATTGGCAACATTAGGATGAGTGATTGCATGAGATAGGCCTTGATCTTGTTGAATGCATCCTCACATTGATGGTCCTACTTGAAATTAAATTTTTTGTGCAATAGATGAGTAAATGGTTGACATTTATGTGCTAGTTGAGAAACAAATCTTCTGATTGACTGGAGTCTTCCTTGGAGTGATTTGAGTTGACTGATATTCTTGGGAGATGCCATTTCCATGATTGCTTTGACCTTAGCTGGATCCACTTCAATACCTCTAATTGAAACAGTGTATCCCAATAGCTTTCATGAAGTGACACCAAAGGCACATTTCTTAGGATTTAGTCATAGCTTGTACTGTTCTAACCAGACCAAGATCTTTTCCAATATCCCTATATGTTATTCTTTGTTGTATGATTTGACCAAGATATCATCCACATAGTCTTCCATGAATGTATGCATCATGTCATGGAATATTGTTGTCATAGCTCTTTGATATGTGGCAACTACGTTCTTTAGTCCAAAAGGCATGGAGTTCCAGTAGAAAGTACCCCATGGACATGTGAAAGTTATATTTTCTTGATCTTCAGGTACTATTTTAATCTAATTGTACCCAGAGAAACCATCCATTTGAGAAAACATGGAGTGTCCAACAATTAAATCTACAATGGTGTCAATGTTAGGCAAAGGAAAGTCATCTTTTGGACATGCATTATTAAGATCTCTGAAGTCTGTGTATACTCTCATACTTTTGTCTAGTTTGGAAATAGGAACGATGTTTGATATCCATTGAGGATATGCTACATGTTTGATGAATCCTACATCCAGTAATTTCTTTAGTTCTACTTTGACTAGGAGAGCGATATGTGGATGCATCTTTATTTTTGTTTAATTGGTTTGGCTCCTAGAGTGACATTTAAGTGATTCATAATAAGCTCTGGATCCAACCTTGGCATGTCTTCATATGACCAGGTGAAATTGATTTGCCGTTGTTTGAATAATTCCATATATTGTTGCTTTTCTTGTTCTGATAGAAAAGTTGTTGGATGTAGGATCTTTGGTTGCTCTATTGTCCCAATGTTATCTGCCTCTATTGGTTCGATCAAAATCGATGACCTTTCTTGATAGTATTCAGGTAAAGTGTCAAATCTCCCATCTTCTAGTGCCTCGAGGAGGTTTTCACCATTAGATGTGTCCTTTCTTTTTACTTTTTCCTAGTCTAATGTTGTCAAGAAATGGTTTTCAGCATTAGACCTGCTATTGTTTTCTTTATTTTCCTTTTTGTGACTGGGAGATTTGGCACCCACTTGACTGGAAGATGCCTTGTTGAAATTCCTGGTGAAAGTTGTTGTGGGTTTGATTAAATTAAGATATACGGATATGGCATGGTCATTAGGAATGGTATCAATGGCAGTATGTCTTTCATTTTCCCAATCAATAAGTTCAGGGTGGATTAGAGGTAAGGGGTCCTTAGGTTGAGATGTTTCAAGGGTATCAAAGGTCATGATAAATATGTCAAAGTTTTTGATATGTATGTCAATGTCTAGAATGGTACTCCCATCAGAATGACCTCGCACAAGGAGCTCCTAATCGTCCTCGATTAGGTCTAAGTCAGCTGAATGTGATTCTAATTCAAGTGGGCTAGTTCCTAACATTTTCCCTACATACGTGTGAACTACATCGACTCCTACATCTTCTTCAAAGTAGTTTTCTTTAGTTGATTTTTTAGAATGATAGGAATCCCATTCCCATTCATTAGAATCTATCTCATGTGCAACTTGCAATCTACAAATTTGTTCATATAGCGTTTGATTTGTTTCTTCTATTTTTCTTTCTATATCTTTTCTTCTTTCATATTCAACTTCTTTTGGATTGAGATTGAGTTTTTTCAACCCTAATATGAGCTCTCCTTGATTAGTACTAGGTTTATTCTTGCTTTGATTGAGAGTTAAGGCTGCTTGGGAGGTACCATTAGTTTATTTTTCCTATTTATTTGAGGCTTTCTTCATTTTCCATTTCATGTATGTTTTGGCTTGTTGCTTGGTAGATGCTTCTTCCCTTTCAATTGGAAGTTGTTCTTGTCTGTTTTCATATTCCTCTTATTGTTGGCTAGAAGATGTGTCTTCTAGTAGAGTAACTTGTCCATACCCTGAACCTACTTTTTTTGTAGCCTGCTGAGTGTGAGGTTGGATAGGTTCTGAGATAACTTCTTTTCTTTTTCCTATAGGACTTTTTCCAGTGTATCACATTTTTTGAAGAATGTTAAAGCCTTTTCCATACTTTTAAGTGGGTATTCTGACATTGTTGATCTTTTGTTGGACTTCGTAATCCTTGTATAGCTGTTGTAGTGCATCTTTGTCTTCTATTTCCTCTGATAAGGTCACAACACTAACAAATGCTCCATCAAATATTGGAAGATGTCTCACAATTGGTTGTTTTTTAGAGTTTGATGGTTGATAGGATTTAGGAGAAAGTGGTAATTGGGATAGTGAATATTATTCATTCACTCGATCTCTTAGCTGCATTTGTTTTTCCATATTGGACAAATTTGAGGCAAATGATTTTTCTTTGGATTGTGTGTTCAAAGACGATGCCTCCCTATTATGAGGAGCAATGACCTCTTGAGCTGGTTTTAGGTTACTATAGTACTGAAATGGATTTGAATCTATTGAGATTGTGATTTCCTACCCATTGTAGGGAAATTTTAGGCACTGATGATATGTTGATGGAACAACTTGTATGTCATGTATCCAGGGTCTTCCCAAGAGTATGTTGTATGATAAGTCCAAGTGTAGAACTTGGCATGTTGTGTCTCTCTGCAAAGGTCCCACTCTAATGGGTAATATCACAATTCCTTTAGAGGAACACTCTTCTTCATCATATGCCTTGATGGTGATCTTTTTTCTGGGGATCAACTGCATCTTCCGAATAAACTAGAGCACAGACAAGACTCAAGGAGCACATTTTTTAGCTAGCCCCACCATCTATTAGGACACGTTTAATGCGTGTCTTGTGAATGAGGACTTCAATATGCAAGGGAGTGTTATGGGGATGTTGCAAGGACATGTTGTCTTCTTCAGTAAATGATAAGCAGTGAGGGGTTGTGAGGTGTCCCACCATGGTTTGGAATCGATCTATATCAAGATCTTTGGACACTATTGTATCTACTAATGCGCTTTCTACAATTTCTTTGTGTGCAGGTGAAAGCTTTAAAAGTTCTAAGATGGATATTTGCACAAGAGTTTTCTGTAGTTGATCCACTAGACTGTATTGTTTTGTAGTAAATGACGTGTTAGTTGTAGGACCTGGCAAAACAACTTTGGCTTTACTTCTTGTGATATCATAAGTGGGTTATTGATGTTGTTTCTCTTTAACCACGACCACATTTACCACATTGTCATATGTATGAGAATAGTTCACCTTTGATTTAACTTTACCATTAGGCTCTGTTGATGATTCACCTTTCTCATAGTTAGGAAGAGGAGTTTTGAAAGTCGTGTGATATTCATTTTTTGTATGTCCATATGTCCATCCACAGTTATCACTCCATTATCAATCAAATCTTGGATGACATGTTTTAACCATTGAGAAGCATTTGTTTGGTATCCTTTGTTTTGATGGACATCACAATAATGGTTGTCATTCCACTAAGCAGTTTTTACCTTGGGTTTAAAGTTTCTTGCTCTTGGCAAGGTAATTAACTTGTTTGTGAGAACTGTCTTTAATGCTGACCCAAGTGGTTCACCAATGTTTGTAAATTTCCTTCGAAAGAAATTGTTGAGAGTTGTTTTTTGGTGATTGTTGTTTTGGTGAGCCACTGCTGAGTGATTGGATAAATTAAAAACTAGTTGTTTTGGTTTTACATTGTTTCTATCCACTATCCCATCGTTGATGATGTTTCGATTTCTATTCCAAAATTTTCACTTATCATTGTTGTTGTTGTTAGTGTTGTTAGGAGGATGTACTCCTTTTTTGTATATTTTCAACTCACCCTTCTTTACCATGGCTTCCTCCATTCTAATTTTGTTATCAATCATCTTTCCAAAACTTTGATGGCCTTGCCTTTTTAGATGATAACTCATTTGATCATTTAGGTTGTTGATGAATATTTCAATTTTCTCATATTCTTGCACCGTATGAGGATATTGTGAAGCTAATGGTCTCCACCTCTGTAGAAATATCATGAAAGGTTCTCCACTCTTTTGTTTAGCATTACATAGGTCTAGCATTGTTACTTCATGTTGTATGTTGTAAGAGTCTTGTGAAACAAACTTATCCACCAATTCTAAGAATGATCTGATTCTAGGTGGAAGTTTGGAGAACCATTCCATAGCTAGTCCACTTAAGCTTTTTGGAAATAATCTCATCAAGTAGGTATCTGTGTGTGTGAAAAGTGGACCTGTATTTGTATCTATATTTGAATACACAACACTTCAATTAAGTCATTAGATGCATGGTTAGTAAATCAATAATCAATAATGAACAATAAACCATTACAAAGCGACCTATTGCCTTCTAGTAGATGAGAGTTTAGTCTTGCTCTCAGATTTCATAAGCAATACTAGTGACTAGACAACATCCAAATGAAGGACTTAATCTATATGAGCATGAATTTGAGCTGAATGAATGCAAGATTTAAGCTAGATATGCAATATTTAAGCTAGGTATGCAAGATTTAAGCTAGGTATGCAAGATTAATTTAACATGATTTAAGCAATATTAAGTTAGATGATTAACTAAGGATGCAATAACTAATATGTAATATCTCAATGCACAAATCTCAATGAACTTAGAGAAAGGAAAACATGATAACAATATATTCTCCGGGATCCTTGAATGAGAGATGAAGGCCCAAATTTATAGAAAATCTAGAAAGAAACCAACGACTGATATCAAATGATGATGAATAGTCAAGATTTTCCAAGAGGAAGCACAATCCAGGTGAATTGATGTCATTGGCTTCTTTTCTCAGTTTTAAAGGAAATTGAACTAAAATTAAGATAAAATCAGAAAAAACTGATTTATTCTCTATTTCATTCAATTTTGATATTTAATTGTTTTAATTGCTTTCTCTGAGATTATTTATCAATTTTTAATTTGATTTTCAAGATTATCTCCAATTGATTTCTTTTCTCAAATTTAAATTCCTTTTTTGTCAATTAATTCCTTTTTTGATGATTTAATGGCAAATTGATTTATTTAATTAAATATACTAGGATATTTAATAAAATAAATAGAATAATTGTTTAGAAATGATTTACTTGGAATGATTTAATTAATTAAATAAATATTTAATTAATATTGGTTGATTAAATTTCCATGTGACATTTGATGATTTTAGAAATTAATTGTGTGCTCAAGATTAATTTCAATTGCATTTGGTTAGGACCTTGGTGACATTGTCGAGATTAGGGGCCATGGTATAGATGACCATTTTTAGGGTATTACATTTACCCCTCTTTAAATTAATGTGCGAGCAATGTGTTGGTTCAAAGAATAGTTGATGTCTAGGAGATACCAATTCTGAACTTGATTGATCATGAACTAGATGAAGAGCGAGGTATTCAGTTTGTTTTGAAGCGATAAAACTGAACAAAGTTGATTAAAGAAAAACCGATCCCAAACTTGATTGAACTAGGACTGATGAAGAGCAAAGATACTAAACTTGAACTTGATGGATCAAGAAGCGGATCTTACTAATCTAGAACTTGATTAAACTAGACACAGTGAGCAAAGATAAAATTGATCTTAAACTTGATGGATCAAGACACGATGAGCGAAGATAAACTATCTAGCTTGATTCGATGCGATAAAACTAAACACCTGTTTAGATTGAGTGTGTGATCAAAGATATTCTTTAAACCCTTGATTGAGTTTAAACGAATAATCATCTTGATGAAAAGCAATGAAACTGATTAACATTAAGAAATTGATTGAGATGAAAACAATATTAGCTTGATATAGAGCGATGAAACTGATATGCCCCTAGAGATTAGGTCTTGTTAATTTTCTTTGGTTGAAAAGATTTTTCCTCGACTTGTAATGAAGATTTTGAAAGATTCTTGATTTTGAGGATGAGATCACTGATGAGATGATGATGTCATGAGTATGCCCCCTCGGGAGCAAAATCGAAAGATAGCGAGGGTTGCACAGTGATTTCAAGCATTTTTGAGCGATGATAAGTTAGTTGAGCACAAAGATTAATGTTGAAGATTAAAATTAGAGCTGGTTTGAGAATTCAAATTGAGATTCAGAGTTGAGCACAAATTGAAGAAAAGAATGAGCAATTGATGAAAGCGCCAAGTGATCTTAGTTGTGCAAAATTAACTAGGAGAATGATCTTGGATTTCGATTTTGATTCCAAAAATGGAATTAGGACCATCAATTTAGCTTAGGGTACAAGCTAGATGTCTATCAGAGCAAGTTGAAAAATTAGAGTTTTGGCTATATAAGGGGTCCATGTGTCATTTTCAAGTCATTTTCACCTTTCGAAGTTTGAAATTTTAAAAGCCCTCTGCGAAGAAAAATGGCCATTCTGATCCAAGAGCATCATTTTGAGCACCAAAGATGTCACAATTGACCGCGAAACTATGGCTCGACAGTAAGTGGTCGATCTTAAGCCTATTTGATTTCTTAAATTTAGAATTTTGATTGAATTTTTTGTATTTTTAAGTCGTTTAACGTCGTGCATCATAGTTTATCATGTAGGATAAGACCATTTCTCATACGATGAACTATCTCCTTAGTGTTTTATCATATGGATAAATAGGGTTTACCATTCGGTGTTGTCCCGTGTCTTGTATAAACTTGTGCTTGAGTGCCCATTTTGTCATGCGATGTATAATGGTTTTTTGTGTTGTGATAGTTTGTCATGCTATGTATAATCCTGATTCATTCAAAATTTTGCCCTTCTATGAAAACTTGTATGAAAAACAACAAGCATGTTTTAGGGTCAAAATATCAAATTTTTATTGTGCATTTTGTATATTTGGCTTTGCAAGCATGTTTAGCATATTTGTAGTGCAATTTGCATCACGTGTTGACAATGTTTATATTTTGTTTTGCAAATTTGGTTGCCAGATTTCTTGTTTCGATGTGTTTATCCACCTATGATAGGATTAGTTCGTGGTTTATCAAATGTAGATAGGGCACATACTGATTTGTATGGTTTTGGACACCTTCTTCAGATGCTGGATATCTGTGTAAATCACGAGATGATGACCACATTAGCAGAGTGATTTCATTCAAAGCATAATACTTTTCATTTACCTATAGGAGAGACGACGATCACACCTGAGGATGTCCACCAGATTCTCAAGATTTTGTTCATTGGCGATAATGTCGATTATGATTCTGCTCAGTGGCTAGGTATCTTAGCTTTGAGACAGATATTCCACGAAGAGACAATCCTTGAGCGGGCCATCACATGGGATGTTCTAATGACTAGGTATAGTGAGCAATTTCTGCTAGCATACGTATTAGCAGGTATCATTGGGTGTTTTGTTATGTTAGAGATAGGGGACAATAGGGTTTTCTATGTGGCTGGGCTAGGATGCTCGAGAGACTATTGACTCATCTTGAGAGATTAGGGTGGGGATCTTGTTTGTTATCCCATATGTATTATGAGACGCATGAGGTTGCATATAGGAATGGGAAGAGAATGGCAACAGGAGTCCTAGTTTTGCAGATATGGGCATGGGAGCACATCCCAATATGTAGGCTGATAGTAGATGATGCTAGAGAGCCACACTAGCCTATTATATATTGATATTTAGGTTATGTCACTCAGCCCCACCTGTGCAAGATAGATTATTGGAAGAGACAATTCGATGATCTGATCACGGTAGTATGGAGACCGTATAGGGGTCTGGAGCTATGGGATGATTGGAGAGGGTAGAGGAAGGATGTGTTTATGACTCATCCTCTTATTGGTAGGTTATTGTCCATCATTGAGTGGTTCATAGTTTCTAAGGTTATGAGGCAGTACGATAGATCACAGGGTATATTCTTAGGAGTTTACAGCCTATGCCCGATGTGGAGATGAGGAGAGATGAGGTTGGGCTCTGAGGTTATCCTATGCATTGAGTATGCAGGAGCTAGTTGGTTTACAAAAACAACGATGGATTATTTGGAGGATGTTGTAGATACAGGGGTATTGCCCTAGTATAGGGATTAGTTCCAGAGACATCCATTTCCTAGATTTATAGATATTGCAAAGCATGCGCCTCCCATAGAGGAGGTCGAGGATGAGGCACCAACACAGGCAGAGCTACCGGGTTAGGTACAAGGATGAGGGAAAGTGCAAGGTCAGAGATCAGATGCACCTAGGGGAGTAGGAGGTGATCTTGGGGCTAGTAGTAGCAGGATACCAACCAGAGTGAGACAATGGTAGAGAGGGGAGGGTGGATCTCTAGGGGTTGTTGGGGTTGATGTTGATGGTGCTAGGGAAGCAGAGGGTAGGGGTGAGGAGGAGAGAGAAGCTCCTAGGCAGGTGAGACAATAGAGGGAGGAGAAGGGAGGCGGAGAGGGAGGTGAAGAGCCTTTGAGAGAGCAAGGGGCAGTGGATGTAGCACTATCTCTGAGGGGTAGATTGGTAGGTTTGTAGTCACAGTTGACAATGGCACAGGCATAGCTTGTAGAGTGGGACCGACAACTTGCTGAGGTTAGAGAAAAGCGAGATACTCTCCAGCAAGAGGTTTTGCATCAAACAAGTCAGGCAACCTATTATGTTGTCGCGTATAGTGTAGTGGTCCCAGTGGCACAATAGGTTGTTCCATATTCATAGTATATGGCATGATCAGAGGGAGCTAGGGAACCCTAACAGGACATCGATCAGTAGGAAACACCTCCTCCACCTGGTGATGAGGGAGAGGCAAATAGATAGCTTTTTTATGTCTCCTAGATTTTTGTTATGTGCCCCATTTTTGTAGCCTATACGATTCTTGCTCTGATGAGACATTGTATATGACAGATGATATCATTTGTACTTTGAGACATTTATGATGATATATACGAGATCTTGATTTTATTTCATCGTACTTGTGTTTATTGATTATGAGATGTCTTTCTATATGTTTTATTCTATATGTATGCATATCTTTTTAGTATGGATGTATGTAATGGAGATGAATATGGATGTTTATTTTCATTTCTTTTTCATATGCAAATAAATGATGAAAATGAGTAATGAGTAATGCAAATGTTTATTTTTCTTCATGCAGTAATATTAATGCAAATAAGTAAAAATAAAATGTATGGATCTATATAAGATGCTCATGTATGCAGCTAACATCTAATACACAAGTACTCGATCAGAGAAATGATAATGAAAAAGAGACTACTTAGTGTAATACCCTAAAAATGATCATCTAAACCATGAGCCCCTAATCTCGACAACATCACCAAGATCCTAACCAAAGGCAATTAAATAAATCTTGAGCACATAATTAATTCTTTAATCATCAAATGTCACATGGAAAATTAATAACTCAATATTAATTAAATATTTATTTAATTAATTAAGTCATTCCAAGTAAATCATTTTAAACAATAATCTTATTTATTTTAATTAAATATCTTTTGCATATTTAATTAAATAAATCAATTTGCCATTAAATCATCAAAAAGAGGAATTAATTTAACTAACTAAATCAATTTTCCACAAATCTTGAAAAAAGGAAATAAATCAAAAAAAGAATTAATTGACCAAGAATGAATTAAAATTTGAGAAAAGAAATCAATTGGAGATAATCTTGAAAAAAAATTAAAAAATTGATGAATTATCTCAAAGAAAGCAATTAAAACAATTAAATATCAAAATTGAATGAAATAGAGAATAAATCAGTTTTTTCTTGATTTTATCTTAATTTTAGTTCAATTTCCTTTAAAACTGAGAAAAGCATCCAATCACATCAATTCACCTGGATTGTGCTTCCTCTTGGAAAATCTTGACTGCTCATCATCATTTGATCTCAGCCTTTGGTTTCTTTTTGAATTTTCTATAAATTCAGGCCTTCATCTCTCATTCAAAGCTCCTGGAGAATATATTGTTATCATGCTGTTTTTTTGCTCTAGGTTCAATAATATTTGTGCATTTAGATATTTGCATATTAGTTATTGCATACATATTTAGGTCATCTATCTCATTTATTGCTTAAATCATGTTAGATTAATCTTGCATCCATTTAGCTTAATATCATGCTCATACAGATTAAATCCTTCATTTAGGTGTTGTCTAGTCACTGGATAACTTAGCAATCTGAGAGCAATCTAAACTTGCATCTACTAGAAGGCAATGGGTCGATTTGTTATGGTTTTATTGTTCATGCTTATATTTGTCTAACCATAAATGTAATGACTTAATTGAAGTGTTGTGTATTCCAGGTCCACTTTTCACCCACACATTTTTGGCACCCAGGTCCACTTTTCAGCCACACATTTTTGGCACCCACCGTGGGGCAGAAAACTACTTTTTCAGCCTCAAAATCATTCTTTTTATCCTACAGGTTTTGTCCGTACAATCTCTGCAAAATATCGTATGAGTAGTTTCACTGCATCGTGCGACATTATATTGAAGCTTGTCATTTATCGTATGACATAATATTAAATCATGTTATTTATCGCATGAATCAAAAGATGGACTCGTACGACATATTGTTTCTGGTTATTTGATTTTATCTTCTATCGTCCTATACTCATTTCTGACTTGTACGATAAATTTTTTTTGTCATTTCATTCTATGAGAATTGTTGTACAATTCTATTTTCTGTTAGATTAAAAGCAAGTTTCACTTTTTTAGGGTTTTTCTTGAATTAAATTTTGATTACGCTAACGCTAACCCTGAATTGTCTTCTGTCTGCCTGGTATTTTCACAACCTAACTAGTTTCTTGTAGGACGCTTGTCACAGAATTTATCAATCAAACATACGCCTTTTAAAGAATAAAAACAACATGGCTACTAATGTGTTGTTTTTGTAGGTTGCCTAAAGATAAATCAATCAAACATCGTGTATTCTTTAATTTCTTAAGCACCTAACTTGCTATCTCATTAATGAACAAGTCTGTCTTTTGTGTTTTTACAAAATTCTGAGAGGTAGGAGAGTATGGCTTGTCTTTTTTTTTTATAATAAAAAATCTAGACCCTTGAGGCATTTTCTTTGTATGAGATTTGTACATCTTTAGCAAGCATGCCCTCCCACGGGGTTGAAAAACTCTTAAAGCCGTTACGGTCGGTGTGAGGGGAATGACCTAAGTGGGAATGGCTAAACTCCAAGTACTCCAACCCATTATAAAATAAATGTGATTTGATGAAAATCAAGTCAACGACAGTGCTCAGGAATATCTCTCCTCAGTACCTTTGGGTATATTGAACCTTGGTTTTCAAGGTTGGGAGACCTCTTAATTGAGTTTATACCTCGACATGCTGAATGGAACCCTTACTAGATCCAATTAAAATTAGAAGCTACAAGATTCACCTCCGAAAGGTTGATAATCTTTGTGCAAGAGAGATAGTAACTCTCCCAGGACACTTGTCATATCATGCCCCCATTAGCGTTTGGAGTTGGATAATACGGCATTGAGAATCCATTGTGTGAGACTCAGCAGCCATATTCTGATTAGCTATTGGGTGTGTACCTAAGTTAGCAAGCAAAGGTTTTCTTCTCTAAGCCAACTTCCATAGGGTTTACATGTTGTGATTGGAGTTACTATTCATACTGCGTGTTTTCTGTGTTTTCATCCCTCAAACTAAAACAAGAGAAAACAAATCAAACAAACCAACAACTCACTGATAAAACTCTATCTGTGTCAAAACTAGTCTATCCTGGTCAAAAACCAATCCACCTCAGAATTGGTCATACTCAGTTGTCATAATCAACTATTGAAAAAAACTCAAAATTTTTGTCTTTGTCCTCTTAACAGTTGTACGAAACTGATCATTTGTTGTCTTGTACAATATCCTGTGTCATACGAGTCTTCTAATTTGTCGTCCAAGCTCAATTTTGTATCATACAAAATCCAGTAGTCTGTCGTTTAAGCTAAATATTGTGTCATACGAGACAAAACTTCACTGAATCCTTTGTCATCCGGGACCTGCCCATTTGTCATACGGTACTAGGCAGCAACTCGTACAAAACAAAACTGTTGTCATCCTAAAACTGTTATATTGTCGTATGGTCTCAAAAATTTTGTCATATGAGTCTCTAATTTTGCCAGTCCAGAACAGTCAAACCTGCCTAAAGTAGTCTACAACAAGCCTAAAATTGGTTATCATCCTCCGGAGCATAAACAACCTTGATAGTGTACCTCTATCGTTGCGTTGCATGATTTTGTCGATCATCTTTAAGCTAGTTCAAACAAACATCTTATTGAACCTACGTTAACTTAGATAATGTCTTACATAGGATAGATCATTCTTGAAACCAGACCAGATCTTAGTTACTTCACTCAATCACTACGTTAAAATGAACTACTAGCTACAATTTGATCTTGACTTCTGCAACACATTTGGCTCTCAGTCTTGTCGGTTACAAATGCTTGTTCAAACCAAAAATTCTCACAGCAAAAGAAACACCCTTTTCTTCAAAAGACAATCCATTATTTGTATAAAACCCCTTTTACAATAAATCATCCTCATCACAAATACCAGTTTATGATCTACCAATCTTTGGTCAACTCCTATCTCCCACCATGTTTGGGGAAAGACAAGAAAGAGAAGCTAGTAAACGAGATACTCACGATGACTTCAACAATCATGCCACTGACAATGATTCCTCACCAACTAAATCTGAGCTTCCTGAACCTCCCAAAGCTGAAGTACATAGATGTCAGAATGATAAAGAGCTCCAAAAAATGATGAAGGTCATCATGGCTAGCGAAAAAGAAGACTATTTCCTAGAATTAGCAAATCAAGGTGCTAAACTCCCTATTGGTTATAATGTGGAGGCCCTCGTCACTAAAGAGGAAGAGACACCATGGGGAAAGATAAGCAAACAAATGCAAACATTACAAACTATGGTCACAAAACTACAAAACAAAGATAAAACACCAAAACAATATTCTTTGGACACAATATGCCCATTCCCATTTGACAAAAACCTTTACATGCCTCCATTTCCTTCATGAGTCAAGATCCCAAAATTTGACAAATATGATGGTACCTCAGATCCTCAAGATCATGTTAGAGAGTTTTGTCCTGCCTGTATGGATTTCATGCATGATCAAACATACCTCATGTGCCTTTTCCCAAGGAGTTTAGGGGGTCAAGCAATGGAATGGTTCTCAAGTCTACCCAAAGGAATAAAAATGTTTGAAGAACTAATCCAACTATTTTTACAACAATACTCATACAACATTCGACATCCTGTGACTATGATAGAGCTTTGCAATACCAAACAAAAGACAGGAGAACCCTTTCTCACTTTTCTCCAATGATGGAAAAAGATGTTCTATAGATATTCATGGACTATCCCAGATCTTGAGAAAATGGATATCTTTGTCAACAACCTAATCCCTGAATTAAAGTATAGTGTCCAGATGCAAGTACATCCTTCATTTAACAAAATGGTAGATAACACCCTCAGAATGAAAGATGTGCTTATAAAAAAGGGAGATATATTGCTTTGGAAAGAAAAGAGGAAGTACTGGAAATACAACAAAGATAATAATAGAAACATTGTTAGTGATGGAGTGGTAGATATTGTCCAAGCAAAAACAAAATCCACAATATTTAAATTGGCCAGTGGCACGCAAGTGCTCAAGGTAGCTGAAACTGCGGCAATTAATCCCCAAAGAAAACAAGAGAATGGTTTAAAGAAAATCCTTGGCTTTCAAAGCCTAAGCGTGATTTTACTCCTCTAGATGAGTCATATGAATCAGCTTTCAAAACCTTATTGGCAAATAATATGATAACATTGCCAAACAATTCTAGACCATATGACCTAGAAATTAGACCCAAATGGTGGAGAGAAAATAAATACTGTGACTACCATCAGAACAAGGGACATAACATAA
This sequence comes from Cryptomeria japonica, assembly GCF_030272615.1. Taxonomy (NCBI): domain Eukaryota; kingdom Viridiplantae; phylum Streptophyta; class Pinopsida; order Cupressales; family Cupressaceae; genus Cryptomeria; species Cryptomeria japonica. Next base: position 289,689,316 of record NC_081413.1, read on the forward strand.
ACAACTGCATGAAACTCTGACATGAAATCCAAAATCTCATTGACGCGGGAAAGATTGTTGTTGGAAATCAGGTGACTAATGCTGATCATAAGGCCTTTAAAGATCCCTTACCGACTTATGAACAAGGAGATTCCTCAAAAATCCAAGGGAGGAGCTAGAGTCAATTATGCCTACATTAACAACAATAATTTGATCAACATGATTGAATCTACTCAAACTGAATATTGCAATGTGATCATAGTCCAGGACCACCAAAGTCAAGCGCAAATTGCTAATGTCGTTACTCGCGCTCAAAGGAAGATTACTCTCCCAGGAGCTAGTTCCTCAACTTTTGATCAAACAACATCAAATCTACCAAATAGACAGACAGACACAATCATGGCCAAATCAAAACAAATGGCTTCATCATCTTCTCCTAGTTATAGTATTGTCGAACAATTGAAGAGAACCAATGCTCAAATCTCCATTTTGGAACTGCTTATGATCTCTTCTGCTCATAGAGAGGTCATGGACAAGGTTCTAATTACCACCAGTGTCCCTAAAGATTTAGACGTAGATCGGTTTCAATCTATGGTTGGTCACATGACCTCACCTCATTACCTCACTTTCTCTGAAGAAGATGATAACTCGTTGAGTCACCCATATAACCAGCCATTACACATTGAAGCCATGATCCATAAACACCGCGTTAAATGTGTTTTGATACATGGAGGCACTGGGTTGAATATTTGTACCTACAATCTACTGACACACCTGGGATTTTCTGAAAATGTTATTGATCCAACAAAGAAGATAACAATCAAGGCTTATGATGAAGAAGAATGAACTTCTAAGGGTCTAGTACTATTACCAATCAGAGTAGGACCTATAGAAAGAGATGTCATTTTTCAGGTCCTGGATCTTCATCTTTCATACAACATCTTACTAGGTAGGCTATGGATTCATGAAATAAAAGCAGTACCATCTATGTATCATCAGTGCTTGAAGTTTCCTTATAATGGAGTTGAATTCAGTATTCCTGTTGATACAAGCTATACCTACAATGCATTAACGCGGAGTGTTGATACTTTTGTTCCCCATAATAGAGCAACCTCTATAGCTGAAAGTTCAAAATCTTTGCTGAAAGATTTACAAAAGAAATTAAAAATCACAAACACTGGCATAGATGGCTACAAGATAGAGCCTATACTCTCACTAATGTCTCTTCCTCCATCACCAAGATAGTCAGGAAAACCATCAGAGGTTATGAAGCCACAAACTTCAACTCCAAAAGTCATGTATGATGGTCTCTTTATACAGTCCTCTACTCTTGCAGGCGAAATAGAAGAGGATGATGTTCTCAAATCACTTTTCAAAGAAGATAGTGCAAACAAAGAAATACGACATTGTGAGATTTCCCTGACACAATATGGTCCAGACTATAAGATGCTTCAACGCATGGGATATTTAGGTACAAGTCCTCTAGGAAAAAGTCAAAAAGGTATTGTTGAACCTATTCAGTTACAAACTAAGTTTGTCAATGATAAAGCTGGACTAGGATATGATCCAAGAAAGACATAGATCAGAAGCACACGTCCCACCATCAACCTTAGTGGAAGAAAAAGGTACTACCTTTAATAGCACAAGAAATTAATACTCAACAAACTCAAGAAGGGTGTGGCGATGAACAAAAAGAATTGCCCACCCAGAGAGAGGAAACAAATATTAATCAACATCTAATTATATCACCTATAATACCACAGGAAGTAGAAGTCCCAGAGGATATGAGAGATGAAGTATACAGAATTAGAGAATTGTTTGCATCGCTGAACATTCCGGTCATATATACTGGTAGACAATAAATAGATGATTTAGAAACTGATTAAAATGAGTATGAATGGGGTCTTGAAAATCTCTCAGATACATCTACTACAGAAACCCCTAAAGAATCTAGTGATATCACATATGATGCATAAGAGATGATACACTTAAAAATGCAAAAGGAAATAGAAGAAATTAGACTAAAAAGACAAGAAGACTATGAACGACAGTTGGAGGAAGAAAGGACACAAGAACTTTCTTCACCTACTAACTCTCCCTCTAATGAGATAGGACAAATTAGGTACGAAACTACAAAAGAAGAACTAGAAGCTACAGAAACAAAATCAGTCATCAGTCCAAAGGAAGCTGAATGGAACAGATGGCAGGGATTAATAGAACCATCAAAGTTATGTCCACAAGTGTGTCAAATATAGGTAATCAATGAACTGAATAATGAAGGAACTTGCAGCATCAAAGATGTGGGTATTGATACTATATATACTTTTACTAAGCCACTTGAAAATGAGTCAAAAACTTCATCTTATGACTCTGATAACTCAGACAAGAGCTCTATTTATAACAATGATTATTCAACAACACATTATGACTACTCTATCATGAATGTTGAGATGTTGTCTGCTAACCCTATTACTGTCACACCATGGTATGTAGTCCATTCTGAAGTAGTTGACGATGCTAGAAGTAGGTTGGTTGGGTTAGGTCCAATAAATACTAACATGAATTTTGATAATCGTGTCATAACTCTTCCTAGTCTCAAGACACATACACAAGGTAGTCTTCAAGAACTCGACTAGTCGGTCCGAAGCCATGATGATAGTACTATGAAATCCCTTAAGTCTATTCCAACCTTATCCTTAATGCATCCGAAACTAATTGATTGTACTCTTTATAACCAACCCTTGAACATACCTACTTTTGCCAATGACTATACATTAGCTTATTATCTCAATGCAGTTGAACCCATGAACTCTTCCACCAGTGAAAAAAGTGACAACAGGACTGAAAAAAATATCAAGTATCTTAGTCGCAAAAATAAGAAAAATAAAAATAAAAGACTTGATGGCGAAAACCACATTGTGGCGGTGTCAGAATCTAAAAAAGAGAATATAATGGACTTACCTAAAGGTGAAAACCTCTTTGAGGTGCCTAAAGGTGAGATACTTGATATACAGCCAAGTCACTTCCAGGAGAGATCTTCCATATTGATTTAGCCAACTCAGCCAGTGAACATTGGGAGTCAAGAGAAACCACACATCATTCATTTAGCTCAATCACTATCAGCAAAAGAGTTAAAATATTTTAGCAACCTTTTTTTAGAAAAGAAGATCAACTTTGCATGAACATACTCAGATATGCCAAGACTAGATCCTGATCTCATCATGCATCATCTCTCTATTATACCAGGAGTTAAAACAGTCAAGCAAAAACTCTGTAAGATGCATCCTCATGTGGCACTGCTAGTCAAGGCTAAACTAGAGAAATTGCTAAAAGTTGGATTTATCAGATCTATAGACTACATAGAATGGATATCAAACATAGTACCTGTATCAAAGGCATACAAATCTATTAGAGTTTGTACAGACTTTAGGGATCTCAACAAAGCATGTATGAAAGATGATTTTCCATTGCCCAACATTCACATGATAGTAGATATGACTACTGGATATGAGATGTATTCATTAATGGATAGATTCTCTGGTTACAATCAGATCAAGATAGCACTTGAAGATCAAGAAAAGACAGCTTTCACGTGTGCATGGGGAACCTTCTATTGGAATGTTATCTCGTTTGGGCTAAAGAACACAAGAGTCACTTACCAAAGAGCGGTAACCACTATCTTCCATGATATGATGCATAAAAACATGGAAGATTATGTCGATGATACCCTAGTAAAGACTATGAAGAGATCTACGCATATTCAAGAACTAGCTCTTATACTGGATAGAATGGAAAGATTCAAGCTCTAGTTAAATCCTAAAAAGTGTGCATTTGGAGTAACATTAGGAAAATTGCTTGGTTACATAATTTTAGAAAAAGGAATTGAGTTTGACCCTAAAAAGGTCCAAGCTATAATGGAAATGCCTCCACCCAAGAATATCAGTCAAATGAGAAGTTTACAAGGCCATCTTCAATCAATAAGGCATTTTATATCCCAGCTAGCAGACAAAGCTCAACCCTTCATGAAGGTATTAAGGAAAGGAGTTCAATACAACTGGGATAAAGATTGTGAGAAACATTTACAACAAATCAAAGAATATCTTTCTAATCCACCCATATTAATGCCACCAATTCAAGGTAAGTCATTGATTCTATACATATTAGCTACAGATACTTCATTGGGGGCACTTCTGGCACAACAAGATGACAATAAAAAGGAATGAGCTATCTATTACATCAGAAAAACATTGGTGTCGTATGAAATGAACTACACTATAATAGAGAAAGCATGATTAGCATTGGTATTTGCATTACAAAAATTAAGGCACTATATGTTAGCACACTCTATTAAGCTGGTAGCCAAGATTGATCCACTCAAATATCTTCTCAGTAAAGCAATGCTTACATGGAGACTGGCCAAATGGGTCATGGTTCTTACAAAATTTGATATTGAATATGTAGAATGTAAAGCCATCAAAGGATAGGTTATTGCAGACCAACTTGCTGATGCTCCACTTGAACATAGTCAACCTCTGCATATAGAATTCCTAGATGAATCAATCATGCACCTTACTGAACAATCATGGAAGATGTTCTCTGATGGGTCTTTCACTCAACATGGTTCTAGTGCCGGAATACTTTTTATTACTCCTCAAAAATAGTCAATTCCAAAAGCTTACAAGATTTTCTTCCCTTTCACAAACAACATTGCAAAATATGAAGCTTTGGTAAATGGGATCAAGCTGGCCATCGAGTGGAAGATTGTTGAATTACACATCTATAGACATTATCAACTCATTATCAACCAAATTAGTGATCTATATCAAAAAAGAGATGAGAAACTGATGCCTTTTAAGAGAATGGTGGATGATCTCATGAAATACTTTACCTTTGTATCATTTTAGCAGATCCCCAAAACATCAAATAGAGCAGCGGATGTAATGGCCACTTTGGCTTCTATACCACAACTAGAGGAATCTAATTTTTTCTTTGAATTCCTGGTGGAAGAGTTAAATTATCCTACCTATGGTTCTCGTGAGTCCCAAATGGTATGTTCTATTATTGGACATTACTCATCTCGTTATAGCCACATTTACTCTTACCTGTGTGACCAAGTTGCCCCTACTAATCTTTCCTGAAATGAAAAAAGGAACCTAATCCGAAATGCATCACAGTACATCATCATTGCTAACAACCTATTCAGGAGAGGTTTAGATAATACTTTGCTTAGATGTCTAGAAATTGAGGAGTCCCAATGCACATTATCTGAGGTTCATGAAGGAGTTTGTGGATCCCATTCAAACAATCTAACTTTAGCACAAAAACTACTAAGGGTTGGCTACTACTGGCCAGACATGGAGAAAGAAGCTATAAAATTTGCTAAAACCTATGAAAAGTGTCAGCTACATGGGAACCTTATAAACGCTCCAGCAAGGGATCGCATACCCTTTGTGACACACTGGCCCTTCCAATAGTGGGCATTTTATCTAATTGGCCAAATATATCATGCATCATCTAATAGACACAAATTTATTATCACTGCCACTGAGTACTTCACTAAGTGGGTAGAAGCAGTTCCGCTCATCAAGGCAAACGATAAACAAGTAGCTCTCTTTATTCTTAATTATATCATCTATGTGTATGGTATACATTCATCCATTATAATAGATAATGGAGGATAGTTCAAGAACACAGATCTAGATGAACTCTATGAGAAATTCAAAATAAAACAACACTGGTCATCAGTATATTACCCTCAAGGTAATGGATAAGAAGAGGCATCTAACAAAAACCTACTGACTATCGTGCATAGAACAGTGAACAAATCTAGGAAGTATTGGCATCTACAGCTCAATCCTACATTATGGGCTTATAGAACAAGTATCAGAACACCTACTGGGGCTACACCTTTTTCTCTGGTGTATGGGTCTGAAGCAGTATTACCTATTGAGGTGGAAATACCATCTCTAAGAATTTATTTGCAAGGTCTCGTTACTGATGAAGAATATAGAATATCTAGATTACAAGAGCTCAAATTGCTAGATGAGCGTCGGCAAGTGGTGTTTGATCATCTCAGAGTGTACCAAAGGAGAATGTCTAGAGGATATAACAAAAAGGTTCGACACCGAGAATTTCAGGTTGGTGACCTAGTTCTAAGAGAAAATCTTAAAAATCAGTAGTTACGGGACAACAAAGGGAAGTTTGAACCCAACTGGTTGGGTCCCTATATTGTTACTGCAGCTTTTGGCTCTGGTGCCTATCAACTCTCAACATCGAAAGGAGAACAGCTCCGCGAACCGATCAACACTATCCATGTGAAGAAATTATTCACTTAAATATTCTCTGCTCCAGTAGCTTATGTAGCTAAAAAGTCCTGAAGAAATCATAAAAATCAGAAAAAGTCCTGAAGAAATTCAAAAAAAGAAAAAAAGAAAAAGAAAAATAGAAGAAAAAAAGGGAAAAAGAGAGAAAATGGCTTGGTGAAAACCTGGTAAAATAGGCACCTTGGTAAAAAAAAAATGAATCTCTACCAAACAGGCAAAAACCTGGCAAACAAGTACCTCTTGTACTCAAGCGCTCCATCTATTAACACAACATTGGCATTCCCACTTTCATGCATCTTTGCTTTCGCTTGTACATATTTCAGTCACTTTTGTGACGTCCTGGTTCGTTGGAACCCTCATGGCTTGAACCAATCATTGTCCTAGTCTTAGGTTAATCGCCAAAGCACATTACATGTCCTAAGCAGTATCAACCAAGTCAATCTTACATCAATAAAACCTAGTCATCCACTCCAAGTCAGTCACCTGTCTCTTGACTACTGAAGAGTTTTATCACTGAGTAAACAAGAAAACCAACATTACTGAAAATAATCACTAAACAGTTTGAGCTATGCATGGAAATTTTCTTTGTGTTTTGTCTTTTATATTGGTTTTCGATTATTATCCCTTTGAGTAACTTGAGGAAGTCTATCTTGACTAAGAGGAGCAAGGATTGGGGGCATAATATTTTCTTTGTTTTCTGCTTGTAGGAATGATCCCAATGATCTGGAAACATCTAAATTAGCTAGGTGTCTATGATAAGAGCCTTCACATCAAGGTGAAATTGCCTCACATACCTCGACTTCGCTTATTTGAATGCTACAGGGAGGTTCCCATCATTTCTTTGTCTGTTTTGAGGGAATTTCTTTATTGTGCAGTCTGGGTCCATGCGTAATCTATCCAAGGATATGAACGAGGAAAAAGGTTCATTGCAGACAAGATAATAAATATTGCACATGAAAAGAAAGGAACTCTAATCTGCCTACTATGTTTGTAAAATGCTCAATGATGACAATTAAGCTTTTCAAAATCCAGTGACTAGGTTTAGGGTTGCATCTTGTAAATTTAGAGTGATTTTGGTATGGTAACAATGATCTCTTTGTCTTTTGCACGAGTTGGAAACATCATCATTTCTTCGCTAAGTGGTCTCTTTTCATCATTTCTCCGATCGAGTACTTGTGTTTTGAGATGATTAGCTGCATACATAAGCATCTTATATAGATTCATACATTTCACTATCACTCATGTGCATTCATCATATTGCATTAAAAAAATGAAAAATTTGCATTACTCATTACTCATGCACATTCATTTATTTGCATATAAAAAGAAAAGAAAAGAATAGACATCCATGATCATTTGCATTGTATACATTCATGCTAGAAAGAAATGCATACATGTAGAATAAAGCATATAGAAGACATCTCATAAATGAATCAACATAAGTACAATGAAGTCAAATCGGATCTCATATATATATCATGTCAAGTCTAAGAGTATAAAATGATGTTGAATGACATATACACATTCCCATCAAAGCAAGAATCATATAGGCTACAAAAAAAATGTGTGTCTACAAAAAAATATCTGAGCTACAAAAAGAATATCTAGCTCTAGACCTCTCCCTCATCACCTGGTGGAGGAGGAGGAGCCTGATGATCAGGATCTTGTCGAGGTGCTTGAGCTCCCTCTAAACGTGCCATATACTATGAATAGGGGATCACTTGTTGCGCTACTAGAACTTCCACACTGTATGCTACAACATAGTAGGCTGCTCTGCTATTCTGATGCAAAACCTCATGTTGGAGGGTGTCTCGCTCTGCTCTCATCACCACAACCTGTCGATCACGCTATGCTCTCAGCTTAGCCAGCTGACAATCTTGCTCAACCCTCACTTTTGCAAGCTGTCGGTCTCGCTCTGCTAGCTGAGTCTGAGCCACTGTCAACTATGACTGTAGCTCTGCAAGACGTGCTCTCATCGACTGCTTGCATCCGTTCCCTACTCTCTTGTAGGCTCTCCACCTCTAGTATCACCTTGCTCATCCCTCCACTATCAAACCTATCTTAGAGATGCTCGCTCCTCCTCAGCTCCGCCCAATCTCACTCCTACTCTCCCAAGGGTTCCGCCCTCACCCCTCTGATGTCCACCCTCAGCTAGAACCCTACTGCTACTAGCACCAGGATCACCAACTGTCCACCTCGGAGCCTCAACTCTTTGTCCCTATCCCTGTCTCTGGCCCTGCCTCTGACCCTGTCCCTATCCTAGCATGGGAGCATCATCCTCAACATCCTCTATATGAGGAGCCTACTTTGCTGGATCTATAAATCGAGGGAATGGATGCTGCTAGAACCAATCCCTAAACTGGGGCAATACCCCCACATCCACCACATCGTCCAAGTAGTCCCATCTCAGTCACTGAAGACCAGTCACCTCCTACATAGCCCCAACATAGGATAATCATGGAGACCATCCCTATCTCTCCTCATTTGCATAACACATATAAGTTGTGTACTCTTGGGATATCCCCTGAGGTCGGTCATACTACCTCATCACTCGTGAAACAATGAATCGCTCAACAATGGTCTTTGATTTCCTGATGAGAGGGCACATAACAAAAAGGTCCCTATGAACCAACCACCAGTCATCCCATGGCTCTAAGCCCCTATATGGTCTCCATACTATGGCTATCAAGTAATCAAGTTGTCATCTCCAAAATTGTCTTGCCTAGATGGGGCTATGTAATATATTTGACATACCTTTATACCATCGGCTGCCTAGGCTCTCTACTATCATCTACTATCGACCGACAAATGGGAAGGTGCTCCCAAGCTGAAACCTATAAAATATATACACCCGCAGCCATACTCCTACCATCTCTATACACAATCTCATGCATCTCTTGATACATGTGAGCCAGTATACAAGAACCCCACCCAAGCCTCTGAGGTGCCTCCATCAATCTCTCTAGCACCCTACCCCATCCACACTGGAAACCCTGCTGCCCTCTATCTGGCATCACCAATGAAGCCTGCTAGAACAAATGCCAGTGGAAACTCCTCACTATATCTGCTCATCAATATGTCCCAACTGATGTAATGGGTCAAAATGTTTGGATCCCTGAATACATGCCTAACCGCCTCTAATCCAGGTAACAATGCGGTATCATAGTCCACCTTATCCCCAACAAAAGGGATATGAAGGATCTTGTACACATCCTTGGAAGTGATGGTCATCTCCCCCACTGGAAAATGAAACATGTTATGCTCTGAGTGAAAATACTCAACCAATGTCATGAGCATACCACGATTAACATGGATATCTGGTAAACCAAGAAGATGAGTCAAACCACATAAATCAACCTGAGCCTACTCAACCTTAGATAAATGTCATACTAATGCCATGGTGGGAGGATATATGCATCTGAAAAGCATAGGAGGTAATCAAACCTGCAAAAAACCCAACAATGGAGTATCAGAATACATTCCAAATAAGCCTACAAATGAAGTAAAACATCACGCAAATCCAACTAAGTCAATTACACAAACAAACTTTCAAGTTTCAACCTTTCAAAATGCTCACTGTTTTCCAAATGACAAAACACAGAAGGGCAGCATCTCATACAAGTCAGGAATGGCTCTCATATGATAAAACATTCCCAAATGACAAATTATAAGACCCCACATGACAAAATGGTCTTTTTACAAACATGTCATATGATATGAGGGTATGGTCCGAATGACAATTCTAGTGGCCTTAAACAACAAAAGAAAATTTAATAGTTACTCGTGCGAGACAGAATCCTGTCTTGCATGATAAAACGTAAAACCTGACCCCAAACATGCCAAAAACTTGAAAAATGAACCAAAAAAATTCAAAATTGAAAACATAAAGAGGATTAAGATCGATCACTTACCGCAAGCTCATAGTTTCGAGGTCGATTATGACGTCTTTGGTGCTCAGATTGATGCTGATGAGTAGGGACCACCATTTTCTTCCCAGAAGGCTTTTTAAATTTTCAAACTTCAGAAGGTTAAAATGATTTGAAAATGACACGTTTGCCCCATATATAGCCAAAACCCCAATTTTTCAAGTTGCTCCAATGGACATGAAAATTGTACCCTTAGCTAATGTGACCATTTTGATTCCATTTTCAGGACCGAAATCAAAATTTGAGATCATTTTGCTAGTCAATTTCACAATTTGGACCACTTAGCGTTTTTTCATCAAATTCTCATTCTTTCTTCAAATTGCGCTCAATTTCAACACTGAATCTTAATTTAATTTCATTCTACACATCAAATTTATGATCAACTTTGCACTCAATTTCTTATCAATCAACCAAATTTTCAAAAATTCCTTAACATTATTCTTTGTGAAAACAACTTATCATCGCTAAAAATTGCCTATCATTATGTACCCTCTCTATCTTTCGAATTCGCTCCCGAGGGGGCATATTCGTGACCTTATGACCTTACATCTTCAAATGTCAAGAAAATTTTCAAATCTTCATCAAAAGTCAAGCAAAAATCTTTTCAACTAAAGAAAATCAAATAAGACCTCATTGCTAGGGGCATCTCAACTTCATTGCTTTATATCAAGTTGAGATTTCTCAATCATCTGAATCAAATCAATCTCTAGGGGCATATTACTTTTATCGCTTCATACCAAGCTGACATTGTCTTTGTCTGAATCAATCTCTTAACATTAATCAGTTTCATCGCTTTTCATCAAGTTGATTATTCGTTTAAACTCAATCAAGGGTTTAAAGAGTTTCTTTGATCACATGCTCAATCTAAGTAGGAGTTCAGTATTCGTCACTTTGGATCAAGCTGGACAATTTATCTTCGCTCATCGTATCTTGATCAATCAAGTTCAAGATCGATTTTTATCATCACTCACTGTGTCTAGATCAATCAAGTTCTAGATCAGTAAGATCCGCTTCTTGATCAATCAAGTTCAAGTTTAGTATCTTTTATTTTCTATCATTCCTAAGTTCAATCAAGTTTGGGATCAGTATCACTTTAATCAGACTTCATTCAGCTTCGTCGCTTCGAATCAAGCTAAACACGTCACTTTCATCTAGTTTTTGATCAATCAAGTTTAGAACTGGTATCTCCTAGACATCAACTATTCTTTGAACCAACGCGTTGCTCGCACATTAATTCAAAGAGGGGCAAATGTAATTCCCTAAAAATGGTCATCTAAACCATGAGCCCCTAATCTCAATAACATCACCAAGGTCCTAACCAAAGGCAATTAAATAAATCTTGAGCACACAGTTGAATGTCACATGGAAAATTAATAACTCAATACTAATAAATATTTATTTAATTAATTAAATCATTCAAAGTAAATCATTTTAAACAATTACCTTTTTTATTTTAATTAAATATCTTTTTCATATTTAATTAAATAAATCAATTTGCCATTAAATCATCAAAAAGAGGAATTAATTTAATTAAATAAATCAATTTGCTACAAATCTTCAAAAAAGGAAACAAATCAAGAAAGAGGAATTGGAAATTATGAGCATAAATCTTCAAAAAAGGAAATAGATCAAAAAAGGAATTAATTGACCAAGAAAGAATTAAAAATTGAGAAAAGAAATCAATTGGAGATAATCTTGAAAATTTAATTAAAAATTGATGAATAATCTCAAAGAAAGAAATTAAAACAATTAAATATCAAAATTGAATGAAATAGAGAATAAATCAGTTTTTTCTTGATTTTATCTTAATTTTAGTTCAATTTCCTTTAAAACTGAGAAAAACATCCAATCACATCAATTCACCTGGATTGTGCTTCCTCTTGGAAAATCTTGACCACTCATCATCATTTGATCTCAGCCTTTGGTTTCTTTCTGAATTTTCTATAAATTTTGGCCTTCATCTCTCATTCAAAGATCCTGGAGAATATATTGTTATCATGCTATTTTTTTGCTCTAGGTTCAATAATATTTGTGCATTTAGATATTTGCATATTAGTTATTGCATACATATTTAGATCATCTAGCTCATTTAATGCTTAAATCATGTTAGATTAATCTTGCACCCATTTAGCTTAATATCATGCCCATATATATTGAATCCTTCATTTAGGTGTTGTCTAGTCATTGGATAGCTTAGCAATTTGAGAGCAATCTAAACTCGCATCTACTAGAAGGCAATGGGTCAATTTGTTATGGTTTTATTATTCATTCTTATATTTGTGTAGCCATACATGTAATGACTTAATTGAAGTGTTGTGTATTCCAGATACAGATACAGGTCCACTTTTCACACACACACTTAGCTGAGAAATGACGATTGCTTCACTCTCATTCAAAAGATAAAGAGATCATTGGTATCATGCTGAAATCACTTGAAATCACTTGAAATACATAAAATCTAAAATGAATGCAACCTAAACCTAGTCACTAGATTTGAAATGCTTAATTTTCATCACTGAGCGGTTTACAAATAGAGTGGGCAAAGTAGAGTTCCTTTCTTTTCATATGCATTATTAATTATCTTGTCTGCAATGACCCTTTTTTTGTTCATATCCTTGGACATATTACGCATGCATCTGGATTGCACATTAAAGAAATTCCTTCAAATAGACAAAGAAATGACTCCAACCTCCTTGTAGCATACAAATAAGAGGAGACGAGGTATGCGTGGCAATTTCACCTTGATGTGAAGACACTTATCACAAACACCTAGCTGATTAGATGTTTCCAGATCATCGGATTCATTCCTACAAAAAGAAAACAAAGAAAAGTATTATGCCCCTAATCCTCGCTCCTCTTAGTCAAGATAGACTTCCTCGAGTTACTCAGAGGGAATAATAAGCGAATGCCAATGTAAAAGATAGCACACAAAGAAAATTTAATGCATATCTCAAAGAATTTAATGATTATTTTCAGTAATCTGGTTTTGCTTGTGTACTCAATGATAAAACTCTTTAGTAGTTAGGAGACAGGTGACTGACTCAGAGTGGATAACCAGATACCATTGACTAAAAGATGACTTGGTTGATACTGCTTAGGATGTGCAAATTTCTCAGTCGATTACCCTAAGACTAGGACATTGATTGGTTTCAAGTCATGAGGGTTCCAAAAGAATCAAGGTGTCACAAAAGTGACTTAAAGATATGTACAAGTGAACTCAAAGATGCATGAAAACGGGAATGAAAAATGGGAAATGCCAACATTGAGTTGATAGATGGAGCGCTTGAGTACAAGAGGTGCTTGTTTACCAAGTTTTCACCTACTTGGCAAAGATTCTTTTTCCTTCTTTTTTTTCTTTTTCTTTTTTTTTTAAATTTGTTTTTAGGACATTTTATGATTTTTAGGATTTCTTCAAGACTTTTTAGTTGTACAGGTTGTTGGAGCAAAGAATACTAGGTGAAGAATTTCTTTAAGTGGATGGTGTTGATCGGTTCACATAGTTGTTCTCCTTCTGATGTTGAGAGTTGATAGGCACCAGAGCCAAAGACTACAGTAATGATGTAGGGACTCAGCTAGTTCGGTTCAAACATCCCTTTGTTGTCTTGAAACTATTGATTCTTAGGATTTTCTCTCAAAACAAGTTCACCAACTTGAAATTCTCTTTGTCAAACTTTTTTGTTATAACCTCTAGACATTATCTTTTGATATGCTCTTAGATGATCAAATTCAACTTGTTGATGTTAATCCAACAACTCAATTTCTTGCAATCTAAATATTTTGTAGTCTTCATCAGTAACAAGACCTTGCAACTCTTAACGATGGTATTTCCACCTCAATTAGTGAGACTTCTTCAGACCCATACACCAAAGAAAAAGGTGTAGCCCTAGTAGGCATTCTTTTACTTGTTTTATAAGCCCATAGTGCAGGATTGAGTTGCAGATGTCAATCCTTTCCAGAGTTATTTACTATTCTATGTAAGATAGTCAACAAATTCTTGTTAGATGCTTCAGCTTGTCCATTACCTTGAGGGTAGTATATGGATGACCAATGTTGTTTTATTTTGAATTTTTCATAGAGTTCATCTAGATCTTTATTCTTGAACTACCCTCCATTGTCAACCACAATGGATGAAGGTATACCATACCTGCAAATGATATAGTTAAGGATGAACAGAGCTACTTGTTTACCGATTTCTTTGATGAGAGGAACCGCTTCTACCCACTTAGTGAAGTACTCAATAGCAGTTATAATTAACTTGTGTCTGTTAGATGATGTGGGATATTTTTTGCAAATGAGATCAAATGCTCATTGTTGAAAAGGCCAATGTTTAATGAAGGGTATGAGATCCCTTGCTAGAGCATGTATGAGGTTCCCATGTAGCTGACACTTCTCACAAGTTTTAGCAAATTTTATAGCATCTTTCTCCATGTCTGGCCAATAGTAGCCAACCCTTAGTAATTTTCATGCTAAAGTTAGACCGTTTGAATGGGATCCACAAATACCTTCATGAACCTCGGATAATGCGCGTTGGGAATCTTTAGTTTCTAGACACCTAAGCAAATTACTATCCAAACCTCGCCTAAATAGGTTGTTAGCAATGATGACGTACCATGAAGCATTTTAGATTAGGTTCCTTTTCTCATTATGAGAAAGATTAGCAGGGATAACTTGGTCGCGCGGGTAAGAGTAAATGTGGTTGTAGTGAGATGAGCCATGTCCAATAATAGAATAGACCATTTGGGACTCAGGAGAATCATAAGCAAGATAATGTAACTCTTCCACCAAGAATTCAAAGCAAAAAATAGATTCATGTAGTTGTGGTATAGATGCCAAGGTGGCCATTACATCCGCTGCACTATTTGTTGATCTGGGGATCTGCTGAAATGATACAAAGGTAAAGTATTTCTTGAGATCATCCACCATTCTCTTATAAGGCATCAGTTTCTCATCTCTAGTCCAATATATATCATGATTTGGTTGATAACGAGCTGAGAATCTCCATAGATGTGTAATTCAACAACCTTCCATTCGATAGCTAGCTTGATCCCATTTACCAAAGCTTCATATTCTGCAATGTTGTTTGTGCAAGGGAAGAGAATCTTGTAATCTTTTGGGATTGAATATTTTTGAGGAGTAATAAAAAATATTCCGGTACCAGAACCATGTTGAGTGAAAGACCCATCAAAGAACATCTTCGATGATCATTAGGTAAGGTGCATGATTGATTCATCCAGAAATTCTATGTGTAAAGGTTGACTGTCTTCAAGTGGAGCATCAACAAGTTGATCTACAATAACCTGTCCTTTGATGACTTTTTCTTCTACATATTCAATATCAAATTTCGTAAGAACCATGACCCATTTAGCCAATCTTCCTGTAAGTCTTGCTTTGCTGAGAAGATATTTGAGCAGATCAATCTTAGCCACTAGCTTAATAGAATTTGATAACATGTAGTGTCTTAATTTCTGTGATGCAGACTAATGCCAAACAAGCTTTTTCTATGATAGTATAGTTCATTTCATAGGACACCAATGTCCTGCTAATATAATATATAGCTCTTTCCTTTTTATTTTCTTCTTATTGTGCTAGAAGTGCCCCCAATGATGTATCAATAGCTGATATGTATAGAATCAATGGTTTACCTTGAATTGGTGGCATTAATATGGGTGGATTAGAAAGATAGTCTTTGATTTGTTTTAGATGTTGTTCACAATCTTCATCCCAGGTGTATTGTACTCCTTTCCTTAATACTTTTGTGAAGGGTTGAGCTTTGTCTACTAGCTGAGATATAAAGCACCTTATTGATTGGAGATGTCCTTGTAAACTTCTCATTTGACTGATATTCTTGGGTAGAGGCATTTCCATTATGGCTTGGACCTTTTCAGGATCAACCTCAATTCCTTTCTTTGAAATTATGTAACCAAGTAATTTCCCTAATGTTACTCCAAATGCACACTTTTTAGGATTTAGCCGAAGTTTGAATCTTTCCATTTTATCCAGTATGAGGCCTAGTCCTTGGATATGTGTGGATCTCTTCATGGTTTTTACTAGGGTGTCATCAACATAATCTTCCATGTTTTTGTGCATCATATCGTGGAAGATAGTGGTTACTGTTCTTTGGTAAGTTGCTCCTGCATTCTTTAGTCCAAATGGCATAATTTTCTAGCAGAAGGTTCCCCATGCACATGTGAAGGATTTCTTTTCTTGTTCCTTAAGAGCTATCTTAATCTGATTCTAATGAGAGAAATCATCCATTAATGAGTACATCTCATATCTAGTAGTCATATCCACTATCATTTCAATGTTGGGCAATGGAAAATCGTCTTTCGGATATACTTTGTTGAGATCCTGAAGTCTGTGCAAACCCTAATATATTTGTCTACCTTTGATATAGGTACTATGTTTGATATCCATTCTGCATAGTCTATAGCTCTGGTAAATCCAAGTATTAGCAATTTTTCTAGTGCAGTTTTGACTAGCAGTACCACATGAGGATGCATCTTATGGATTTTTTGCTTGACTCATTTAACTCATGATGTAATAGAAAGATGATGCATGATCAGATCAAGATCTAGTCCTAGCATATCAGAGTATGTCCATGCAAAGTTGATCTTCTTTTCTGAAAAGAGGTTTCTGAAATGTTTTAACTCTTCTAATGATAGTGATTGAGCTAAATGAATGATATGTGGCGTCTCTTGACTTCCAATATTTATTGGTTGAGTTGGTTCAATCAATATTGAAGACCTTTCTTGGAAGTGACTTGGCAGGATATCAAGTATCTCATGCTCAAGTGCCTCAGAGAGGTTTTCACCCTTAGGTATGTCCTTTATTTTTACTTTTCTTTGTTCTAACACTACCACAGTGTGGTTTTCCTCATCAGAACTTTAATTTTTCTTTTTTTGATTTTTCCAACTAAGATACTTGATGTCTAACACAATCATATTCTCACTTTGCAAACTGGTGGAAGAGTTCATTGGTTCAACTGCATTAAGATAGCAAGCTAATGTGTATTCATTAGTGAAGGTAGGTATATTCAAAGGTTGGTTGTAAAGAGTACAGTTAATTAGTTCAATATGTATCAAGGATAAAGTTTGAATAGGTTCAAGGGAGTTCATGGTATTATCATCATAACTTCGGACCGACAAGTCGAGTTCCAGAAAACTACCTTGTGTAGGTGTCTCGAGACCTAGAAGAGTTACAACATGATTATCGAAGTGCATGTTAATATTTAGTGGACCTAACCCAACATACCTACTCCTAGCATCATCCCCTACTTCAGACTGGACTACATATCATGGTGTGATAGTAACAGGGTCAGTAGGTAGCATCTCGGCATTCATGACGGAGTAGTCATAGTATGATTTTGAATAGTTGTTGTCATAAATAGATATTCTGTCAGAGTTATCAGTCATAAGATGAAATTTACGACTCTTCTTCAAGTGATCTAGTAAAAGTATGTATAGTATCAATACCTACATCATCATCCTTGATGCTGCAAGTTCCTTCATGATTTGGTTCATTGATCACTTGTATTTGACACACGTATTAACATAAATTTGATGGTTCTATTAGTCCTTGTCATCTTTTCCATTCAGCTTCCTTTGGATGATGACTAGTCCTATTTCTATAGCTTCTATTTCTTCTTTTGTGGTTCCATACCTGATTTGTCCTATCTCATTAGAGGGAGAATTTTCTTGTGCTCTTCCTTCTTTCAGCTGTTGTTCATAGTCTTCTTGTCTTTGTAGTATGATTTCCTCTATTTCCTTTTGCAACTTTAAGTAGATTTCCCTTGTGCTTCATCTATGATATCAGTGGATTCTTCGGGAGTTTCTCTAGCAGGTGTATCTAAGAGATGATCTGGACCCCATTCATACTCATTTGAGTTAGTTTCTGAATCATCTACTTACTCTCTACCAGTGTATGTAACTGGAATATTCAGTGATGCAAATTTTTTAAAATTCTTTCTACCTCTTCTCTCATATCCTCTGGGACTTCTACTCCTTGTAGTGTTATTATTGATATAATTGGAACTTGCATACCAGCTACTTCTTCTCTCTTGATTGCCAATTCTTCTTGTTCATTTTCATACTCTTCCTAAGTTTGCTAAGTATTGATTTACTATGATTTTGAAGGTAGTATCTTTTTCCTCCACTTAGGTTGATGGTGAGAAGTATGTTTCTGATCTAATGACTTTCTTGGATTGTACCCAAGTCTATCTTTATCATTTGCACACTTAGTTTGTAGCTGAATAAGTTCAACAATCCCTTCTTGATGCTTGCACAGAGGACCAGTACCTGAATATCCCATGTGTTGAATCATCTTATAGCCTGGACCATATTATGTCGGGGAAATTTCACAATGTTGTATTTCTTTGTTTGTACTATCTTCTTTGAAAAGCCATTTGAGAACAACATCCTCTTCTATTTCATCTATAAGGGAAGTAGAGGACTGTATAAAGAGACCATCATAAATGACATTTAGAGTTGAAGTTTGTGGCTTCATAATCTCTGATGGTTTTCTTGACTGTCTTGGAGATGGAGGAAGAGACATTGGTGAAAGTATAGGTTCTATTTTGTATCCATCCATGCCAATATTTGTATCCATCCATGCCAGTATTCATTTTCTCCCCACCATTTGGGTTTAACTTCTAGATCATATGGTCTAGAATTGTCTGGCAATGTTATCAGGTCATTTGCCAATAAAGTTTTAAAAGTTGATTCATATGATTCACCTAGAGGAGTAAAATCATGTTTAGGCTTTGAAAGCCAAGGTTTCTCTTTAAACCATTCTTTTGATTTTTTTGGAGGATTTTATGTTGTAGTTTCAGCCGCTTTGAGTGCTTGTGTGCTGCTAGCCAAGTTAAATATTGTGGATTTTTATTTTACTTTAACAGTGTCTACCTAATCCACCAACCTTAGCTAAAGATTAGGAGAATGATTGCAAAGAAAGAGAAGCACTTTTTAGCGCATTGTTAGATCAACAAGTCATGGGATTATTAGACCGATCTACTACTAAATCTATTTGGGATAAATTAGAGACATTGAATGAAGATGATACCACTATCAAAATTGCAAAAGTGGAATGCTTCCAGGTCAGGTATGAAAATCTAAAAATGGAAGAAGATGAAAGGGTTTTTGCTTTTATGGAAAGAGTTAATGAAATTGTTTTGGGTATACAATGTTGTGGAGGATCCTTAAGTGAAGATGAAATTGTTTCTAAAGTTTTAAGAGCATTGCCACCGGCATTCAAAATGAAAGTAACTGCTATTAACGAATTGAGAACAATGCTATTATGGTTTGGTAATACTCCTACTCTTAAATATTTCAAAATATTTGGAAGCAAATATTATATTAGGAGAGATGATTATATTGGCAAATTTGATCCTAGAAGTGATGAAGGAATATTTCTTGGTTATTCATCAAAGAGAAAGGCATATAGATGTTTTAACAAGAGATTGCAGAAAATCATTGAGAGTACAAATGTGAAGATTGATGAATAGTATAGAGGTAATTCAAGGTCTATGGACTCTGAATCGGTAATTGAGATAATCACAAATGAACCTACAATGAGTACACCAGTATAGAATGTTGATCCAGTCACATCGGCATCATCTAAGAATTCCATAGTGACTGAAGAACAACAACAAGTGAATACACCCAGGTATGTAAGATTGAATCACTCTAAAAGCTAGATAATTGGGAATAAGTATAAAGGTGTTATGACTAAAGGAAGACTGGCAAATGAAGAGGTATGTCTAATTTCTCAAATTGAACCAACAACTATTAATGAGGCATGTGAATATAAACATTGGATTAAAGCTATGGAAGATGAATTTTAACAAATTGAAAAGAATAACATAGGGACATTGGTTCTCGGACCTAAAAAAAATGTAATTGGAACTAAATGGGTATTCAGAAATAAACTTAATGAAGATGGTAAGGTAAGCATAAACAAAGAAAGATTAGAGTGTAAGGGATATTCACAGAAAGAAAGAATTGATTACAATGAAACCTTTGCACTGGTAGCTAGAATTGAGGCAGTCAGATTATTCTTAGCTTTTGAAGCACACAAGAACTATAAAGTATATCAAATGGATGTTAAATGTGCATTTCTGAATGCTGATCTTGAAGAGGAAGTTTACATTGAACAAAATAATGGATTTTCTTTGATAGATGACAAAGATATGGTTTGCAGGTTAAGGAAAGATTTATATGGATTGAAGCAAGCTCCTACAGCTTGGTATGCTAGATTGGACAAATATCTTTTGAAGCTTGGTTACACTAAACGTAATGTTGACAACAACTTATATTACAAAGTGACTAATGATGACATCTTGGTTATTGAAGTTTTTGTTGATGATATCATTTTTGGAGGAGAAGAAGGATTGTGTAAAGTCTTTTCTAATAAGATGCAGGAATAATTTGAAATGTATGTGATTGGGGAGATAAAATTCTTTTTAGGATTGCAGATTTCACAGACTGACAAAGGTATATTCATAAATCAATCAAAGTACTTG
This sequence comes from Cryptomeria japonica, assembly GCF_030272615.1. NCBI lineage: Eukaryota > Viridiplantae > Streptophyta > Pinopsida > Cupressales > Cupressaceae > Cryptomeria > Cryptomeria japonica. The sequence goes on from NC_081413.1 coordinate 289,710,060, forward strand.
AAAGAACTACTAAATAAATTTGGTATGGAAACTCTAAACCGGTAAGTACTCCTATGACTACAACTAATAAACTATCATTGAAGGATGAATTAGCGCTTGTTAATCTGACAAGATATAAATCTATGATTGGAGGTTTACTATATTTGACACAAACAAGACTTGATATTATGAATGTAGTATGTATTGTTTCAAGATTTCAGAGTAATCCTAAGGTAAATAATGAATCAGCAAGGAAAAGGATTTTCCGATACCTACAAGGCACAATAAATCTTGGCTTATGGTATCCTAAAGATGAAAATTTTGATTTATGTGTATATACAAATGCAAATTGGGCAGGAGATGCAGATGACAGAAAGAGCACCACTGGCAAAGCATTTTTTCTTGGTAGCAGATTAATTTCATGGTTGAGCAAGAAACAAAGTTGTACATCACTATCAATAGCAGAATTAGAATATGTTGCAACAACAACTAATTGTACACAGGTATTATGGATTAAGCAAATGTTGAAGGACATAAAGGTAAAATGCAAAGAACCTCTAATCATTTACTGTGATAATATGGCAGCAATTGATATATCAAAGAATCTAGTATTTCACTCTAAAACTAAACATGTTTCTATCAAAATCAATTTTCTGAAAGAGAATGTTGAAGCAAAAGAAGTGAAATTGGTTTATGTGAATACTAAAGAGAAGATTGTAGATATCTTTACTAAGCCTTTTCTTAAGGAAACTTTTGAATATCTAAGAGAGTGATAAGTTGAGACTTTGTCATATTTTTATCCTCAAAAGTTTTTGTTATCTTTTGGTTTGCATAGTAGTAGTGATGTATTGGAAGTTGACTATACGTATTCCATATGTTAAGCTTGAACTTATTAAATCATGTTTTATCTTTTCCAGTCTATTCCTACAACCATGTGATTTATTCTTGTTGCCATGCAGATTATTTAGGGAAATATCATATGTGAATTAATAGATGTGTTAATTAAATAGAATTAAATAAAATGTGTATGTATGTTCTTGTATGTTATTTCTTTTGTAGTGCAGGTAATAAATGATGTTGCGGTGAATATTCTCCTATCGCGCCTGATGAAGGGAAGGATACGTAAGAGATAAATGAAGATCAAACTATAGAAGAGCTGAGCAAGCATAAGGGATGGCATAAGCAGAGCAGTCAAGTGACACAACCAATGTCTAACTTCAGTGGGCATTGAATTTGCAAATACTGCCATGGCATGCAATGACTGTGGTTCGGTTTAGATCCACTTTTCCTGCAACATAGCTCTAGTTATCTCTTCTATCAGACAATCATCCACCTCTTCTTCTGGGCATGATTTATGTTGTCTATTGTAGCTAATTTATTTTTAATAAGAAGCTCTTCTTCTTCTCAGAGTTAGTTAGCCAGAGGGGAGAAGAATAGAGCAGAGGATTTTTTATAATTATTCTTGAGTTTCTTTTCATATTAAAACTATGTAATCACTTTCAGAAAGCAATGAATAAAGTTATGTTATTCTGATCTGTTAAGAGTTGTTTTCGAGAATCTTGGTATCACTCATCCAAGGGGGCCCACTTGGTGAGTGATCTCGTGTGTTTGTTAAAATTAGTTTTCTTTCCTTAGTTGCAGTAGATTTCTTACATTAACTGTTCCTACAACCACTGGAAACAAATCCACTGACTATTCCTACAGCCAAGCCTAAACATAGTTATTTCTGTTTATCCATATTGAATTTATCCAGCATTTCTTTTATGAATTTATTCATAAATCTTCCTGCAGCCTTTCCATAGTTTCCATTCTTGTTTACCTTTTTCCACATAATGTTAGTTGTTGCAGTAATGCAAAATAGCTGTTGCAGGAACTAAGTGCATATATAGTGCACACCCATTTCAAGTACTATGTCCCTAGGTTGACAATCAAATGAACACTAGCTATGGAAATAGTGACTTTACCAAATGAATGTCCAAACTTCGGATTGAGACTTCAATTAGAGTTATTATTCTTATTTGCAACCTACTTCTCAATGGAGGGGGGATCAACCATGAAATGCCCGATCTTCTGATTATCAACAGCCTATTCAATAGCCACAACCTCCTGCACTAATGCCTCCTCCTATAGCCAATGTTGTCCCACCTAAGCCAACACAGTTTCCTACTCAACCACTGCAAAATCCTAATAATAAGTCTCAACAACAACAACAAGCTCATTTAGTAGATCTTAATCTATGCCCAGCCTATTCTCTATCTCTAAGTGATATTCACCTCTGATTTGGGACAAAACTACCTAATCCATCTCCTCCAGTTATCACTAAGGTACAAGAAGAACAAGAAATCTCTGATCCAACGGATGCAATACCTCAGAAGCATATATTACCACCATTTCCCTAGAGATTGCAAGAAAAGGAAGTTCCCATAGAACAAGAGCAAGGCTTTGATATTATAGATCAACTGAAGCATATTTGTGTTAAAATTCCATTGTTGCAAGCAATAAAAGATGTTCCCATATATGGTAAAGCACTGAGAGAGGCATGTCTAAAAAAACCTAGCAGGAAGAAGAAGGATCCACAAACAGTGCATGTTATGGGTCAACTGGCAGATATTATGTTAGGCAAGGTTGCAATTCCAAAATATTCTGATCCAGGTAGTCTTATGGTAAGTATAGTCATTAATGGGAACCAGATAAGAAATGTTTTAATTGATTTAGGGGTAGTCATTAATGTGATGAAAAGAGAAGTAATGAAACAACTTGAAATCAATAGTCTAAGGCCTACACCCATAGTTCTACAACTTGTTGATAGCTCTACAGTGAGACCTGATGGTATGATTGAAGATGCAGTGGCTATTTTGGATTCCTTGGAATACCCTGCAGACTTTATGATTCTATCTCCAAAGGCAACATTGGGAGGATATCCGGTGATTTTGGGAAGACCTTGGCTTGCCACAACTAATACATATATTGGATGTAGATCAGGGGATATGATTATTTCAGATGGGAATTCTACAAAAACATTAGCCTTGTATTCTCCTGCACAACCCCAGCTTGATCAACAACAAGTCATTTGGCTTATTTTGGGAGAAAAATTAGAGGGAGTTGACTCTATTAATCACTTTATGATGATTAATCGAGGACCATTCATGCAATTACATGATGAAGAATCAATTCTTTATAAACAATATTTCACGTCTCACACTCTCGCACTGAAAAATTTCAAGCAAAAATAAATTTGCTTTATGTCGTTAAATTCATCGTAGCCTCTAGTAACAAAGCAGCTGGAAACTTTAGGCGGAAATAGATTTTCTCCATGAACGACTATGCAATTGCGAAAGATGGTAAAAGCTTCCTCGAACTCTTATTAACAATTGTGCCTTGTCTAGCTAGACCATGCCAATTTAAATAATTGGTAGAAATAGTTTATTCTTTGTTTAAAAAATGGTTAATTTAATCACACAGAAGAGGCCAATAAATGATTTACCAATTAAGCCCAAACATGTACATAATTTTTTTTATTATATAAGCTTAAAGGTACACAACTTGAATAAATATTTAAGCTATACAAAAGTGCAAGAATAAATAGGTTAATACTAAATGTATTGTTAATCTAATTATTAAATTGATAAACATTATATTATAGAATAAATTAATTAAAAGTGTTATCAATAGTAAATAAATTAAATTGATATTTTTTATTATTTTTTAAATGTAATTTATAATACTATGAAGAAATGTATGTTTAAATTAGAAATATATATTTAAAATAAAATTATGGAATCAAACATGTACACATTAAAAAGAAACTGATAAGGTTAAAAGATTTAACAATTTTTTTAAAAGAAATAAATAAATAAAGTAGATCTATAAATTAATATTAAATGAAAATAAATATTAAAATATATTTAATTATTTTAAAAATCAAATAGTAGAAAATAACCTTAACAATTTTAGAAAGTCTTTGCATATATTCATGGTAAGCGATTAAGAAAGTCAAGTTCTTTAATTCATATGTACATAACATATCCAAAATGAGTAGTATATAGATATTCAACAATTCAAATTCATGGAGTGGGAGAAGGGAGCAACACTGCATTTGAATTCAGGGCAGGGCGAGAAACCCTACAATGGATAGGAAAACCAAGGAGAGAATGGAAAGGATGATTCTTGGGATTGCCCAGATTCCTCTGAGCTGAAAGCAAAGGACCCAATGGATGGGGACCCACAAGCAGGTGCCAAGCCTATTGATCCTAGTGGAGAAAATGGAGAATCACATGTTGTAGACATTCCTAGGCAGGAACCTGTTAGAAGGGACAATGATCGGTCTTGGACTTCTCTATTTAGCATCAAACCAAGTGGAATGTCCTCACTCCCTCCCATTCGTAATATCTCAAACCCCCAAAAAGGTAGATTTTCTATTGAAATTCTAGACCTTGTTATTGAGCACAATATTTACCTTATGGAAATGACATTGGTTGGAAAAATTTTGGGCCCGAGGCCAAATATTGATATTGTCAGGGCATTTGCTAAACGCAAATGGGCACTTAAAGGTCAAGTCGAGATCACTACAATGTCCAAAGGGGCACTGCCATTGGCTTTCTCTCATAAGGAAGACATGTCAAGAGTGATCTGTGATGGCCCTTGGCTGATTGGTAAATCAATGCTAGCTGTGTGAAAATGGCCGCCTAAGATAGACCTAAATGAATCCTTTTTGTTCAAACTCCAGTCTGGGTTACACTACTGAGCCTTCCCTTAGAGTTCTAGGTGGAAGATGTGTTTAAAGGAATCACTAGTTCTTTCGGTGAACTCCTTTCTATGGATCTTATCACAATGACCAGAAGAAGTCTTACTTTTTCCAAGATCTGTGTGGGAGTTATGCAAGGCACAAATATGCCCCTATCCATTGAGATTAACTCTAGACTAGGAAAATGGAACCAACTATTGGAATATGAAAGTGTCCCTTTTGCTTGTTTTCATTGCAAAAAAGTAGGACATACAACAAGGAAATGCCCTCTTCAGGTTGTCAAAGAGAAAGAAAAGAAAGAAAAGGCAATGCAATGGAAAGCAAAAAACCCTGTTAAGCAACCTAAGGGCTCTGAAAAAGAGAAAAGGATTGAAGAGGACTAGAGTGTCCTCATCCCTGATACAATAGAACAACAAGAGAATGTTAATATGGAAACCCCATAAATACCTTTTCTTGAAGAAGTTAAAAAGGAGAAAACATGCAAAGACAATAGAGAACAACAAGATACCAATTAGGAGGATCAAAGAAGTGATAACCTAGAAGAAGGAGAAACACAGGTGATATTACATGACAATGAGGAAGTAGATTCAAATCATATTACAGATAACACCACTAGAGATGGCCTTAGTAGCGACTATGAAGAGGCCCAAAAGTGTTTGATCCTTGGAGGAATCTCATTGTTAGGATCACAACAATCTGTGGAGATGGTGAAATCTACCTCCCATCAATCACCAACGACCTCACTACTTAATGCTAAGTGGGCTGAGGTTGAAGATGTTGACTAGAAGATAACCACCCAGAATATTCAAGAGGAAGATTTCCACACAAATGAAGTAGCGGAGCGAAAGAGAGGGGGTAAAAAAGGACCTAAATATACCCCCTAGGCTAATTCAGTCAAGACAAGAAACTGAACCAAAGCTAACAACGATTTTAACCCCTCTCCTCCCAAAAGGAAAAAAGGAAGCCAAAGTAGAGGTCAAGATGCAAGCAAGAATATAGCGGATGGTACTCAATTGACCATCCATGAGGTATGTTCCCTAGTTAGAAAATGAAAATTATTTCATGGAATATTCGTGGACTGAATAGTCCACATAAACAAGATGTTCTTAGAAATTTGTTCAGAGAACACAAACCGGACATTATTATTATCCAATAAACTAAAATGACTAAAGAGAAAGTAGAAAAGATTAAGCTTTTTAAGGATGTGGAAGTTTTTGGTGGGAGCTCTGAAGGTGCTTCTAGGGGCATTGCCATTTTCTAGAATCTTAGGTGTGTTTCTGGGGAGCTAGTCAAGCAGGATAGCAATCTGACTTTTATCATTTTTCATCACATTGGGGATAACACCTCTTTACTACTTACCAATATTTATGCCCCTAATAATAGACTTGGTAGAAGTAAACTCTGGAAAAAGTTGGAAGCTATTCAGGTTCTTTACAAGAAGGATATGTGGATTGGTATGGGGAATTTTGACAGCCTCTCCGTGATAACGAGAAATTTGGAGGTGTCCCTTCATAGCTAGAAAGTAGAATGGATCTTTTGAACTTTATCAACAACCAGGGTCTTCATGATATTGATCTCCAAGGAGCCAATTTTACCTAGATGAATAGGAGGATGGAGGAAGATCTCATTCAAGTTAGACTTGATAGGGCCCTTATTCCTAATGAGTGGTTTAACCATTATCAGTACTCCCTCTCTACAATCTCTAGGATTGGTTCTAACCACTTCCCTATGATTTTTGTTGCTGATAATACCATTGTAAAAATAAATTTCCTTTTCAGATTTGAAAGGATGTGGCTAGACCACCCTAACCTTGCGAAGGTCATTGAGATGTGGTGGTTTATTGATGTAAAAGGTACTGCTATGTATAGAATGGCTAAAAAATTAAGGAAGGTGAAAGACAATATTAAAAAATGGAACAAGGAGGTTTTCAGAGATCTGTTTGCTGTAAAAAAAAAAACCCAACTAGAACTAAAGGAAATGTAGGATAAAATCCAAACGAGTGGATATAATGAAGTATCAAATAGGGAGGAAAATGAAGTGCTAGTGAAGTACCACAAGATTATTAGAAGAGAAGAAGAATTCTAGAAACAAAGGTCTAGATCTCTATGTCTTAAAGTTGGGGATAGAAACACTAGATTCTTCCATATGACCACAATAAAACACAAGGATTCTAATAGAATCTCTAAGCTGAGAATTGGGGTAACTGAAATGAGGAAGGATGAAGAGATCGAGAAGGAAGCCAGGAACTTTTTCACCTCACTTCTTTCGACGGATTCTGGTCTGGATGGTCACTCCCAGAGTGCCCTCCTCGAGAACATTCCTTCAACTATTAATCAAGATCAGAACAAGGCCTTGATTCCCATCCCTTCTGAGGAGGAATTTAAAAAAGCAGTTTTTTCTTTTTATGGGAATAAAGCCCCGAGCCCAGATAGATTTCCCTTGTTCTTCTTCCAAACCTTTTGGGACATCCTCAAATTTGATGTGGTTAAAGGTGTGTAGGAGTTTTTTGGGGATAGAAGGATCTTAAAGGAACTCAATGCTACTTTCTTGGTTCTAATCCTCGAATGCCTAGAGGTTGACTCTATGGATAATTTCCATCCGATAAGCTTATGCAACTCATTCTATAAAATCATCTCTAAAGTGGTGACAAGCAGACTATTAAAGATTCTTCCTTTGATTATTTTGCCCCAACAAAGTGGATTTGTTCTCGGCAGATAAATCCTTGACTCTATCATTGCTATCCATGAAAACATTCACTCATTGGTGGATTCGATAAAACAAGGATTTCTTATGAAGCTGGATTTGTCTAAAGCCTATGATCAAGTGGACTAGAGTTTCTTGGGTAAGGTGCTTGGTGCTTTTGGTTTTGGAGTTAGATTTATTCAGATGATTGATTAACTCATCTCGACCCCTTCTTGTTTGTTATTGTCAATGGAACACCTTCCCCCTTCTTCAAAACTTGTAGGGGCATTAGACAGGGGGATCCCATATCCCCTATTCTCTTCATCATTTTGGCTAAGTGTCTGGGTAGATTTATTAGCAAATCTATTTCACTAGGGCTTCTTTGTGGTTTATCACCCTCTTTTGGTTTTAGAGCCTGTACTCATCAGAAATTTATTGATGATACCATTTGAATAGGATCATCTACTATCAAAGAAGTGTCCAATCTAAAGAACCTTCTCAACACTCATAGCTCAGCCTCGGGTCAAACCATCAATTGGGAGAAAAGCTCTATTTTCTTCTTCAACACCCTAGAGGACAGACAAATGAGGATGGACAAGATCCTTGGATGCCAAATTGGTAAGCCTCTTGCTATCTACCTTGGTCTCCCTTTGGGTTTGAAACCTTCGGAGCTATTTTGGAATAGTCTAGTGGATAGATTCAGTAGAAAGTTGGCTAGCTAGAAAGGTACCCTTCTTAGTCTAGTTGGAAAAGTTCAGCTTTTAAAATCTTCTCTCCAGAGTCTTCCAGTGTATGCTTTAAGCCTCCTTAAAATCTCTGGCAAATTTTCTTAAGCTATTGAGAAAATTCAGAAAGCCTTCCTATGGTCCAGGGTTAAGGAGAAGAAGAGGATGGCTCTCATAGCTTGGGATAATGTGTGTAAACCCAAAAGGAAGGGGGGTCTGGGCTTAAGGAATATTATAACCTTGAACAAAACTCTTCTTTCCAAACAAATATGTAGAACGTATCAGGGAAAAGGAGAATGAAATGATATTTGGAAGGTGAAGTACTTATGGAAGGTTCCCACCATAGAGGATTTCCTAGTCTCTGATCAAATACCAAGCGGCTCTTTCATTTGGAATAGTGTAATCCAGGCTAAATGTATTGCTAGTCTTGGCAATGTTTGGGCCATAGGTGATGGTAGGAAAGTGGACTTTTGGGATGATGCTTGGATTGGTGGAGCCTCTCTTAATAAGAAGGCCTCTCAGATGCTCATCCAGAATTGTAAGGAGAAGATAGGTGCTAAAGTGGCTGATTATTAAAAACATCAAAAGTGGGTGGACCTTAGTTCTATTGATCCCAAACTCAAGCAGGTAAATTTAATGATCAACCATACTATCTTAAATACCAGAAGGGAAGACCACATGGTGTGGAGTGGGACATCTTCAGGGACTTATTCCCTCTCTTCCATTGTCCTTTTAATGGTTCAATCCCAAGACCATACTCCTTGCTGGGCTAAGACTTGGTATCTAGGTCTAATTCCTAAAATCGATATTTTTTTGTGGATCCTTTTGCAAAATAAGATTCTAACTACTGATAATTTGAGAAAGAGGGGCTTTTATTTCCCAAACATATGCTATATTTCTCTTAATAATGAGGAATCTATGAACCACATCTTTATACACTGTCCTTTTACTAGTCCTATTTGGGTGATATTTTTTCAAATGTGGGGGCCGAATTGGGTTTTCCTTGAGGAGATTTAGGATTGTTCCAGAAGATGGAATTATTCTACGAACAACATAACCATAAGAAATATTTGGAAGTTTTATTTTTCCCATATCCTTTGAGGGATATGGAAAGAGAGGAATAATAGAATATTCAAGAATGATATTAACACCTCTAAAGTGGTGTGGGCCAAGACAAAAAATAATTGTGTAGAGAATGTGATGGCCAGGGGGTGCATTGCTATAGCAATAAGAAGGATTTTGAAGTTCTCAAAAGCTGGAATATCCCAACCTATATGGGCACCAATATCAACCAAATGAATAGATGAATGAGTTGCTAGACTTTTCCCCTGATGATTGGTTTAAGGCCAAATTTGATGGCGCGGCAAAAGGGAACCCGAGACCTGCTGGTTGTGGTGGTGTTATCCAAAATGGGGTTGGCTTTTATACTGGGGCAATCACCTATCCCTTGGGAATTTAGACCAATCATCTAGCAAAAGCTATGGGCGCCCTTCAATCAATTAAATTAACCTATAACATGGGGGTCAATAAGTTATGGTTAGAAGATGACTCAAAAAACATTATTAACTGCCTCCTAGGTAAACACCAATCTTCTTGGATGATTAAAAACATCATTAAGTTCACCAGGGAATTGCTTCAGGGGTTTAAAAATGCCACATCTCCCATATTTATAAAGAGGCTGATAGGTGTGCTGACTGGGTTGCCAATGAGGTAGTACAGAGCGAGAAAATTATTACCTAGAATGGCGAAGGGGAGCTACCATGTGCGGCACGTGATATCTTACCTTATGAAAGATTGCATGGTAAGCAGGGTCAGATTTGAAATCATTTCCCGAGGTGTAAGGAGACGTCATGGCAGCAGGAGCTGGTTTTGTATGAAACCGAGAAGGAGGTGCAGTTATCATTACAGGATCACCTCATATGCTTTATTGGTGTTTTTCTCCCCCTCGAGCTAATGCATTAGAAACTCCCATATAATTGTGGTGGTTTCTCACATAAATTTTATTGCGAAGAAAGGTATCTATTGGAAATTGTAGTCAAACAAATCTGTCCATTTTAATTAAATGAATATTTCGTATTTATTTGATTAAAAATCCACTAGCCATCAATTAATTAAATTAATATTTAATTAATTCATCCCCAATCATTCTTCTATTAATTAAATAAATTATTCAATTTATTTTAATTAATTCATTAAATCAAATTTCAATCAATTAAATAAATAAAATCTATTTATTTAATAAAATCCCCTTTTCCTCTTTTAAATAAATTAAATAAAACATTTATTTAATTCATTATCCCCACCCCACTTGCATTTTCCTACAAATGCAACTTGCACACATTTATTGAAATAAATGAATTTATTTTTAATAAAATCCTATTTTCCCTCACCCACCAAATCCACTTGCAAAAATCTAATCCCCTTCTAGATTCTTCTAACCTCTTCCTAATTAGCCTAATCCATCCCCTAATTATTGTCACATTCCTAAGCAAAATGGAGTCACTTCTCAAAGACTCCAAAGTCTTTGAAAAGCATTTAATGCTTTGTGTGTTCAACAAATTAACCCCCAAAGTCTTCAAAGACCACTAAAGGCTCTTACATGACCATTTATGGCTCTTACATAACCATTTATGGTTATTTCAAACTTGTCCCCCCAAACATTTATTGTCTTGACCATATTTATCCATTTCACATTTGCACAAGAGTTTATCCATTGGATAAAAGCTTTATTTTTTGAATAAAGAGTTTATTCATTCAACCAACCTTGACTCTAAATCCCAAAGTCATGTCAGGCATTTAATGCTTATTCCCTCCCCTCTCAACCTATCTCACATTGACACTTGTCATCCCGGGATTGGGTTGAAATCCCTCACATGGATTTGAAATCATTCAATCCTGACCCTTGTTAAGATTGCTCAATCTCAACCATCCATTGCTCCATTTTTCCTATAAATAGAGCCCATTTCTTCATAATCCAGATCCTAAAAACTTGTATGCATTTAAGCTATAGGCATTTTAAGAGAGCATTTTAGCATAGACAATTTAATATCTTGTTATTTTGGTTAAAATATATCATTTTAGCATTAATAGCATAGCATTAGCTTCTCATTTCATATTTGAAGCACAATACTACAATCTCAATCCTCCATAAGCATCCATAGTGCAAAAAGCTGCTGAGAGCTACACTATTTTGGAACTTGGAGAGGAGAGGAACAAGGGAGAAAGGAACCAAAACCATGCTAAGAGGCATTTGGAGATGCCTCATTATCTTTGCTTCTTTAGTTAGATATATTAGCATGTTTTTAGTGTCTCTCTTGGTATGCCTTTTTAGATTAGTTTTTGATTGACTAACACTAACGGTTTCATGTCTTTTTGTGTTGTTGATCATTTACTAACCTTGTGCCATCTAGGAGGGCATCATTTGGTGAACCCGACGTGAATCAAACACCAGAAACATATCATTTTTTTGTAACTAACATGTTTGATTGTTGAAAGTGTCACACAGGTTGCGCTTTAGCGCTATTGAACACGTTCTGGCGCTATTGACACTTTTTCTTTTAATGCTATTACTCTTACAATAGCGCTATTGTAAAAGTTTCAGCGCTTTTGTAACTATTCTAGTGCTTTGGTTCTTCTTCTAGCGCTATTGAAGATCTTTTAGCGCGTTTGACTCTCTGTCAGTTTTGTTATTTCAGCACTTCTGTGTGAAATAGTGCTTCTATTTAAATGCAGACTAGCGCTATTGCAATAGAGTGTCATCCAAATCGCCTTGTAACCACAAAAAAGGAAATTCTTAGGCTTGTGGAAGCCCCCCTTGAACATCAATTTTACTAACACGTTTTTGTTCATGTAGGTTAAAAACTCACCATAAAAATCGCAAATTTGTCCTTTGGTGCTTAAAAAACTTGAAAAACACAAAATTGTATTGCTTTCTAGTTAGGATTCATCTTTATTTTGGTGCTTAAAATCAACACACAAAGTTTCTTTTCTTGCATCAAACTCACAATCCACACTTCAATTTTGGGCAAATAAAAAGAACAAATAACTTGTTTCTGATTTTTGCAAACAAATTTTACTTCAAGCAAAAACGTGTTTTTCATTAAGTTGACCAGGATTTTTGAATTCTAGATTACAAAAACACATTGCTTTTGAAGTTAAAACAAACACCATGGCTGTTGGAGCAAACATCTCCAAATAGTTAAACCACATTTTGAAATGCTGGATTAAAAAGAACAAGTGTTTTACGTGTTTGGCATGCTTGTGCACAAAAGTCAGTTGAGTGGTCCTACCTCTAACACACACTATCCTCTCCCTTGGTTCTCGTGGTCCTAGGTGCAAGAGAAAAGTGTTAGTAACACTCAAATTTTATTTTTTAAGAGAGGCCTGCCAAGGGATCGATACTCTTGGGAACGACCTCGAGCGGTAAATCCTTCGAGCTACTATAAAAATTAGGTGAGAACGAAAGCTATAGCCTTGGGTATAGCTATTCCTACAGTGTAACTGGCCGAAAGGACAAATGGGCCCCACCACCAGTTACAAGGCTCTTAAGTGAGTCACTGCAGAATGAACTTATGTCCAAAAACATCGAACATGACTAAACACCTTTAAATAGTAGCCCACCCATTCTATTGATTGAGAATATTTGAGATATAATTTAGTGCAAGAGCATAGATGGTTTTGCTCCCAAGATACTCACCATACATATTTCCTTGAGTAGAAACATAGCTTTTTGAAAAGTCACTTGTGGCTTGATAAAAGTGGTGACTCCCCCATCATAGGGATCATCTATTTGTTATGCTCATGCAAGACTTAGTATATCACATCCTTACCTGCCATGGTGGGATTCATAAGGTATGTAGTACCAAAGCCGAAGAAATATCAAGATGTGGGCTAAATTTATCACAACTGGCCATTAGACCTTAGGGATAAAAAGTGTTTGAAGTGTGTTTGTTTTAAAGACCAAGTGCAAATTGAGCCAACTTCAGGCTTTGGAAATACACCTTAAAATACATCTAAAGGAAGGGTCATATACAAGTCTAAGGGTTGGGTTAATCTAGACCCATACTCATTTGTGCCTTTTAGGCAACATTCTTGTGTTTGTGTGCTTGCTTTGTTTTCTTGTCAAAGAAACGTCAAATCAGAAAATCAATCCCAAAAACAAAATATTCATCCAACATCTTTTCAACACAAACAAACACATCAAAAACAAGGTACAAAATACAAAGAGTCAAATTTTATGACCATTCTTCACATCTTGCGAAAGAAGAAGTGTCATCAGAATATCAACTTGAAAAGAAGACCATTAAGCCCAAAGGCTTTGATCAAAAGAAGGAAGTTCTTCTATATCAATAGACAAATATTTGTCTCACATAGAGTCTTTCTACATTGTATGCATCTCTACCTTCAAGGCAAAACAAATGAATTTGATTCAGAATCATTGAACCACATAGCTTTTATGCAATATAGAGCTCTGAGTTATCACAAAAACCAAGGAGGAAAGATTAATCCCAACTTCTTCCCCAACGTCTGCATCACCTACAACACAGCTCGAGAAATACCTCCAACACCTGAAAGGGAAGAGGTAGAGTTTGTCCCATTTATGACACAAAGTTTTTATTAAAGTTGAAAACATTTTCATCCATCATCTCACTCATACATCATCATTTCATCATCAATCCTTCCCAACTCTCAAAACATTAAGAGGTTATTGTTCCAAGTTCTCTTTTAAATATTGCTTGAAATCAAACACTTCACATCACTTTTTAGATTGTTTCTACATCTAGGATAAGCTCATCCTAAGAAACACATCTACGCAGGTTAAAACTAGTTCATGAGTGAATCCTCTCATTACTAGGTAGTTAAATCTATAACACATCTCAGATTTCTCTACACCTTATCACATCAAAACTTATCAAACAAGCAAGCAATTAAAAGAAGGAATTTTAGTTACATCCACCTTAAAAGTGCTAGAGATCCGCATACAACACAATTCACCAACCATCAATCCCTCATTTCAAACAAAAACTCATCATCATTTTCACACAACTTCAACAAAAAGCTTATAAACAAAATGGCTCAAACCTGATCATGGTCGAGGCAACAAGAAATAGAAAGGGAAGAAGAAGAAGAGGAAAATCTCAATGAATTTCAAGAAGCACTTGGAGGAAATGCAGATGACGAAAACCCAAGTACTCCCACTCCTGCAACAATAGAAAGGGCTCAACATAACCCTCTCTTTAACAGATTGTTTGACGAAATACTCAGGAGCAATGCGGATGCTCACTTCTTAAGACTCGCTCAAGAAGGAGCCAAACTCCCCTCTGACTTTGATCTTGCCCAATTAAGACAAGCATCAGAAAGAGAAAGTTGCCATGAAGAGGAAAGAGGTAGAGATCCCATCAGATATAACATTCCTCAAGGTAACCCACCTCCTCCTCCTCCAAATGAAATGGAGATGTTGCAGCAACAAGTCGAGAATCTTGCCCAACAACTTCATAGTGGTGTCATGATTAACCAATTCTCACTCAATGACATCTATCCCTATCCTTTTGATAGGAATCTTTACATGCCACCATTTCCATGAGGATTCGAAACACCCAAATTCAAAAAATATAGAGGAAAGGGAGATCCTCGTGATCATGTCAGAGAATTTCATTCCGCTTGTCTTGAAGTGGCATATGAAGACACCTACCTAATGCGCCTTTTTCCCCAAAGCTTGGGAGGAACAACCACATCATGGTTTTCTCGACTACCAGGTGGCATTAGAACATTTGAGGAACTCATCCAGAAGTTCCTAGCTCATTACTCTCATAACATTGAACGTGACGTCACCATGGCTGATCTGTGCAACACCAAACAAAAACCAAGTGAACAATTCTCAGTATTCCTGCAACGATGGCGTCAAATGTCTAGCAAACGTTCTCTTTAGTTACCTGAACAAGAACTAGTGGAAATATTCATTTCCAACTTAAACGAAGAAATGGAATTTCACCTGGATGTCAAAGACATGGACTCTTTTAATGATATGATCACCAAGGGTTTGAAGTGTGAAAGGGCACTTATCAAGAAAGGACTCAGCAAAATCTTTAATGAACCAAAAGATGGTCCTCGCCCACGCTTCAACAGTGATAAACCAAACTTCTGGAATAAAAACAAGAATATCGTCAATGATGGGGTTGTCGATGCCCGGACTATTCAAAACGCACAACCTGTGGTTCGCTTTGTAGGACAAAATCCTCCACCTCAAAACAACACAAATGCTCCTTCTAATCAGGGTCACATCACATCTCATGATGAACCTAGACCTCGTCAGCAAAAACAGAAACGCACATACACTCCCTTAGGGGAACCCATTGAAACAGTGTTGCGATAACTCATTTCTCAAAATTTGGTCACTCTACCTAAGCTATCAAACTATGAGCCTTAGGTCAAACCCGCATGGTGGAGTGATACTGAACACTATGAATTCCATTAAGGAAGAGGGCACAAGACAAGTAATTATCACCGATTGAAAGATCTCATTCAGGATCTTATTGATCGAGGAGAAATTGAAATTGAAGGACATAACCCAAAAACAACCAATAATGATCATCTGATGTTCAAAAATCCACTTCCATCACAAGATCAAAGGGATCCTTCCACTTCCAGATGAGGCACTAATACCACTGATTATACGCAGGCTGCGTATAATTACACTGTAAATCATCTGTATGATGCCAATGAACAAGTTGCAACCATAACCTTCAAAAATCCCAACTCAAATTGCAATGTTGTTACGCGTCACGGCAAAGTTACCATCAAGGCAGCTCCACAAGGCACCACCTCCATCCCAAAGCAGTACAATCTTGTGGAACAATTAGACAAAACCCCTGCGCTTATATCCATTTTAGAGCTTTTGCATCTATCACCATCTCATAAAACTATCTTGGATCAAGCACTCCAAGAGGCATCAGTCCCTGCAAATCTGAAAACAAACAAATTTCAAGCAATGATTGGAAGTCTAAAGTCATCACCTTGTCTCACTTTTTCTGAAAGTGACAACTCTTCCTTCTAGCAACCTCATAACGCTTCGCTACACATCGAAGGATTTATTAACCAGCATAGGATCAAGTGAGTCTTGATCGATAATGGAGCAGACCTAAATATTTGTACATTGCAGTTGGTCATAGCATTGGGATATGTGGTAGAATCAGTGGATCCTTGTCAGAAGATCACAATCAAAGCCTATGATGATGCGGAGCGTTCATCCAAAGGAGTTGTGGTACTACCAATCCGAGTGGGCCTCGTAGTAAAGCACATCATTTGTCAGGTTTTGGACCTCCCTCTGCCCTACAATCTATTGTTAGGAAGACCTTGGATACATGCCATGCAAGCCATTCCATCTACCTACCATCAATGTATCAAGTTCCCACATAATGGTGTAGAGATCACAATCTTGGGCGATGCAAATCCCTTTGCATATTGCCATAATATCAGCCATCAACCAGAGATTACCGTTGCTAATAATAGAGAAGCCATTTCCTCTACATCATATATAAGTCCCGCTTCTCTTTCCAGTTCGAACACCAGTATACCCAAGAAAGAAAAGCTTAAGATGAAGATAGTAGAGGAAGGTCCTGGGGAATACAACTTGAGTCAACTCTTTTGTGTGGGACAAATGCCCACTTCTCCTAAAACTCATGGTAAACCACAGCAGGTACTCCAACAATCACTAAACATACCAGCATGTGCTTTGACGCCTTTCATTCTTGGAAAGAGTCAAGAGGAAGAAACACAAGATGAGGACCTGGCAGAATGGATCTATAAGGATCCCATCATCACTAATATACCGCGAGTTACACTTCCTATGGAATAGTATGGCAAAGGCCTCCTCATTATGCAAAGAATGGGGTATGATGGTCAAAGTGCTTTGGGATATTGCAAACAAGGATGACATGAACCTCTGCTACCTGAATTCAAGCCCAAAGGTAACACAGACCTAGGCTTTGAAAAAGAGATCTTTCCTAAACTCAGATTCAAAGGAAAACCCAACAAACCATCTTGTCCACCTACTGCAAAGAGGACACCTTTCATAATCAAAGCACCATCAAGCACCATCCCAACTACCCCATCGAGGCTCACAACCCCAATGCAACCATCACCAATGCCATTTATTCCACCAAATGAACTCGTCATCCCACCAGCAGCACCACTATCAACAACCACTGTATCAGAACCTGCAGCAGCATCTATAGCACCAATAGTTCCAGCAGAAGTAGCTCAGTCAATATTACCAAAACTCCCTATACCAGATTCCTTGATCCCCATCAACCGCCCTATAGCACCGATCATTACAAAGGTACATCAACCAATCACACCTGCAGTATTTAACTCAAAGGACATCCCAGTATGGTATAGTAATCGGATGCTGGAAAGTGATTCAGAGACCGACTCACATGAATGGGAATTTGATTCAGTACAGCTTAACACTTCAGATGAGGAAGACACATCACCACCTCCACCACGCAAAGATATCCCTATTTACAGAGAAGCACAGATAAAGACCACTTGGGTTCCTGAGCTGGAAACATCTTCCACAGACCCTACGTCTCATCCTACGCCTGATTCTAATAGGGAAAGTACCATCAATGACCTTCACCATAACGTCTTAACCCTCACTAATACCTCTAACGAACTTAACCTAATTGATGAAGTAATGCCCATTGTCCACCCTAAACTCAACGAATGGAACCAACCAAATCCCCCATGTCTTGACTTCTTCCAAAATGATGAGGCTATCATTGACTTTTTGGAATTAAGGGATAACCTACCAAGCGGGGATCACAAAGCTGGATTCGCCATTGAACTTAATAGCGCAGCATACTTCAGGGCGGATGCCAAACCTTTCAGCTGCAAAAATATAACAATAAAACATGGATCTTCCAGTGAAAACCACAGTGTGGCACTGTTTGATCCGACAAAAGTAAAAAGAAAGAGCGTATCCAATGGTGAAAACCTCTCTGAGGCGCCTAAGGATGAAGGGTTTGACATTCTCCCTGATAGTACACAACAGGAACGATCAACAATTCTCATCGAGGAAACCAAAGAGTACAATGTGGGGACTCTTGAAAATCCTCATATCATACATCTGGCATCTCTTCTCACTCCAGAGAAACAACCTAAATTTATAGAGTTCTTCCAGAACTGTCAAATCAACTTCGCATAGTCATATGCAGACATGCTTGGGCTTGATCCTGATTTAGTCATGCATCACCTTACCATAGCAAAAGGAGCCAAACCTGTCAAGCAGAAGCTTCATAAGATGCATCCTCAGATTGTAGTGCTAGTCAAAATAGAACTCAAGAAACCCCTAGACGTTGGTTTCATTAGACCAATTGATTATGCAGAATGGATCTCCAATATTGTGCCTGTTGGCAAACCAAAAGGGGGCATCCGCATTCATACTGACTTCAGAGATCTGAATAAGGCCTGTCCTAAGGATGACTTCCCCCTTCCAAATATCGACACTATAGTAGATCTGACAGCAGGACATGCCATGCTTTCACTCATGGATGGCTTTTCAGGATACAATCAGATAAAGATCACACCAGAAGATCAGCATAAGATAGCCTTCACCTGTCCATGGGGCACATATTGCTGGAATGTAATGCCTTTCGGTCTCAAGAATGTAGGAGCAACCTATCAAAGAGCAATGACCACCATCTTCCATGACATGATGCATACTATGATGGAAGATTATGTGGATGACTTACAAGCAAAATCACTCACCAGAGAAGGGCATCTCCACATCTTAGATAAAATCTTTGATAGACTAGAACAATACCATGTTCGACTCAACCCAAAGAAATGTGTCTTTGGAGTGACCTCCGGGAAGCTTCTAGGATATATTGTCTCAAGCAAAGGCATTGAGGTCGATCCAGCAAAAGTTAAGGCAATCATGGACATGCCACCACCAAAGAATATTAGTCAGCTAAGGACATTACAAGGACGCCTTCAATCCATCCGAAGATTCATCGCACAATTGGCTGATAAGTGTCACCCATTCACACACCTGCTACATAAGAACATCCATTTTCAGTGGGATACTTGATGCTAGCAAGCATTTTAGACGCTTAAAGACTATCTCATGAATCCACCATTGCTAATGCCACTAGATCCAAGTAGACCGTTGTTACTTTATATCTCAGCAACAAGTACATCATTGGGTGTACTACTAGCACAACATAATGCAGAAGGCAAAGAATGTGCTGTATACTACATCTGTCGCACATTGGTGGGCTATGAACTCAATTACACACCTATTGAGCGAGCTTGCCTAGCAGTAATCTTAGCAGCTACTAAAGTGAGGCACTCTCTATTAACACACAAGGTACAACTCATTGCAAAGATTGATCCACTCAAGTATTTACTCAGCAAAGCAGCATTGACAGGTCGCTTGGCCAAATGGGTGATGATTCTAAGTGAATTTGACATTGAGTATGTGGACCGAAAAGCTATCAAAGGTCAAGTTATTGTAGATCAATTGGCTGATGCACCACTCACAAACGATCATCCTCTTATTTCCAATTTTCCAGATGAGGAGATATTCATGATCACAACAGCACAACCATGGAAACTATATTTTGATGGTTCATACACTAGGCACGGCTCGGGGGCAGGCATTCTGGTTATCACACCTCAAGGTGATAGCATCCTGAAGTCTTATAGGCTCACATTTCCATGCACAAACAATATAGCCGAGTATGAGGCCTTGATCACAGGACTCAGGTTAGCTATACAATGGAAATTACAGGAACTACAAGTATATGGTGACTCACAACTAGTCATTCGACAAGCAACTGATGAATATCAGACCAAAGATGATAAACTCATGCCATATAAGCAAATGGTGGACACTCTAAAGGCATCATTTACTACTATCACTTTTGAGTAGATACCAAGAGATTAGAATCGAGCTGCTGACGCTATGGCTACCATCGCATCTCTCCTGGATCTTCCAAAAAATTCAACACGCTATGAGTTCTTGGTCGAACAGCTTTGGATTCCCGCTTATGATATCCCTGAATCCGAAATGATATGTCGCCTTGTTGGTTCCGAATCCCCATGGTATGGTGAGTTCTACACCTATCTTCGCGATCATACCCTTCCTCCCAACCAATCGAATAACCAACGAAAAACCTTCATTCGCCAAACTGCTTGATATACCATTATTGCCAAAACCCTATACCGACGCGGTCTTGATGGTACTCTCCTTCGATGTCTGGAACAAGATGAGATAACAAAGGCTTTGGAAGAGGGACATGAAGGAATTTGCAGAACTCATTCAAGTGGTCCATCACTATCCAAGAAACTCTTGCGCAATGGATACTATTGGCCCTCTATGGAAAATGATTCCTACTACTTTGTCAGAAAATGCAAGAAATGTCAAGTTCATGGCGACCTGATACATGCACCAGCCCAAGAACTGCAACCAATCACAACGCCATGGCCTTTTTGTCAATGGGGTCTTGACCTTGTGGGTAAAATCCATCCATCTTCATCCAATGGCCATAAATTCATTATTACCGCCACCGAATATTTCACAAAGTGGATCGAAGCTGTTCCACTTACCCAAGTCACCGGCAAGCAGATCGCCTCATTCATCCTCAACTACATCATCTGCCGGTATGGTGTACACATGTCCATCATCACAGATAATGGTCTTCCTTTCAAAAATCAGGATGTCCGTGAACTTTGTGAGAAATTTCATATCCAACACCGGTTTTCCACTCCCTATTACCCACAAGGCAATGGTCAGGCCGAAGCATCAAATAAGAACATATTAAGAATCCTCAAGAAGACAGTCAATGATGCTGGCTGTGATTGGCATGTTCAACTAAATCTAGTGCTATGGGCATATCGAACTAGCATTTGAACCCCTATAGGTGCAACTCCTTATTCATTGGTCTATGGTGCAGAAGCTATCTTGCCTATTGAGGTCGAGATACCATCATTACGGGTTTCCTTGAATAATCTGATAGATGATGAAGCTTATAGAGTGTCCCATCTTCAGGACTTAGAATTACTTGATGAGGAGCAACAAGCTGCATACAACCATCTCAAAGCCTATCAGCAGCGCATGAGCAGAAGCTAAAATCACTGAGTTAGACCTCGTACATTTGAGGTAGGTGATCTTGTTCTATGAGAGAATCCTTGCAATCAACCAAACAGAGAACATCAGGGCAAGTTTGAATCAAACTGGCTAGGCCCATATGTTGTCACTACTGTATTCGGGTCCGGGGCATATCAGTTGGCTACATCAGAAGGAGAACCGCTTGCAAATCCAATCAACAGCATGCACCTAAAATGGTTTTATACCTAAGCTGTATAGAGCATCAGGCTCCCCTGCATACAAGAAAATACCAAAAACATTCAGAAAAATGTCCTGAAGAAAATACAAAAAATTCAAAACAAGTAAAGAAAAATCATACATCCAAACAGTGAACAACCACTCCAGTGGCACCTTGGGTAAGTGCGATGGTGAAAACCTGGCAAACAGGCGCCACTCGTAAAGACAATGGCTCCAGTATCTTTCAAGCTCGTTGTGATCACATCTACTTCATACATACATCCATCCATCCATCAACCATGGCTTGTTATACATCTACAAATCAAAGAAAGTATTGCATGCATCCTACATCCCGCTTTTTCATAGTCATGTCTAAAACTGGGGGCAATGCCTTTAAACTATTGATGGAAGTGGATTCTACATTGTCTTATGATTCATTAAGTTCTTCATTCAAGCAATCATCGAAATACCAAAAATATTCGAAAATGTCTCAACAAAAATACCAAAAACATTCAAAACAATTCAAAATCCAAAAACATCGCAAAACCATCGAAAATCACACAAAAACATGGCAACACATTGTACATACTCATCCGCGCAGATACAAAGCAAACATTGACAAAATACTTACACAATGACCACTTATCAATTGACTACACAATCAACATTCACACTCAAAACTGTCTTCAACAAAGATGCATCCTTCCTTACCAAAACAACGACAAAAGTGACGTTTTCTTTGACAAGAAAATTATGTTAAGCTAGCAAATACTTGGTTGATTTATGAGTATAGTCATTCGTTTATCAAGATCTTTTAGCATTGTTTTGTATTGTTTGCGCATTATTTCCAATGAAGTTCTGGGGCATGTACTAATGGTGTCTATGTGGGAAGTTCACTAAGCTATGTGATCATAGGCAAAAATACAGTCATAGATCACTACGGCTTGTTGACTACAGCGTATACCTCGACCATATGGGCATGAACCATTACCAAGGATCCATATTCTTTATTCTTTCTGTATATATTGTTTGTTTGTAGGTACAATGCTCTTCCTTGGGTTCCTCCTACCTCATCCAAACTAAATAAAGGTTTTTATCTCTTAGTATGGTATGTACTTGTCTCAGGATATGATCAGCCTAAGATCACGGAGGACGATCCAAGTCATGCATGAACGAAGATAATCCTTGTCTATTCCGCAAGCAATACTCTGGTCGACTTGACCCTTATATCAAGTCGTTTGTATTAACTTGCTATATAAAATCCATGAAAGGAATACTCAGGTCATCTTGAATCATTATGTCAAGATGCTTGTATTCTCTTCCAACATTTTAAAGCTCAATGATGAAAATAGAGCACTATGGATCGTCATTTCATCTCATCTGTTTATATATTGCATTCCGTTGCATATCACCCATCCGTTCGCTCATTCATATGTAGACTTTATATGCAAAATATGAAAATTAAGCTGGTCTTGGATACAATCACGATCGAGTACTCTGATACATCATCAATGCATCATGCAAAGTCTTACAAACCTTGCATTCCTCATGCTCATATCATCCTCACATTTAGTTGCATCTTGCATTACACATTTAGTTGCATCTTGCATTAAACATTTAATTGCCTCTTGCATTAAGTACATTCACGTCATTTTTAACTTAACGTTGCATATAGTTCATTTTGACATTTAGTTTTCATTAAACATTTGCATCATTGCATCACTCATAAATAATTAGATTCATTCGTGGGATCAAATTATCTTTGATTATGTTAAGCCATTTACTATGCATTCCTTTAGTGTCAATTATCCATCATCATTTTATTATCCTTTATCATTTATTATGGTATACATTCATTTATCCATTTTAGTGAAAAAATGCATTCGTTCATCCATTAACTAAGTATCCTATTATGCTCATTTTAGGATTCATTCACATTTGCATTCATTGTCCTCTTTTTAATTGCATTAAGGTGCAATTATTAAAACATTAGTTATCATATCATCACATTATCATTTGTACTTAAAATCATATTTAAGCATTTAGAATCATAAAATCCATTTGTTTACAAAAACATTTGTACTTTACATTTTATATCCATTATGCATATGCATTCATTTAACACATTATCATATAAAGCATTTGTACTTTACATTTTGTTTATCCATATTTATTCATCTAAAAACATCTAGATGCATATCCATACATAACATCATTCATTCGACCATTGCATTAACATCATCACATAAATTATCTCATCATTATATCAAAATAGGAAACACCAAAATCCTATTCATAAATTATCATAAGCATACATCATCATCATGGCATTACATACATACAACATTACATCACAAATCAAAACAAATCATACATCAACCTGCATTCATATGTTAGTATCCAATATCATAAATCATCATAAAAACATGCATATAAGGAACATCTCATCAATGCATACATATACACATATCCATCTAAAGCAATAAACTCATCATCCTGCATAAACATCCATACATAATCAAATGCATATCATCAAAATATGGGATCTCCTCATATATATCATCTCATATATCAGAGTACAATGAAGTCTACAAAATCGGCTACCAAGAGCCATCCAAGATATAGTCCAAATAAACAAATGATACAATACATCTATGCATGAATGCTCTCTCAAATGCCACTCTGGCCAGATGCTGTCCCAACACCTCCCCCTGCTCCACCACTGGTGCCTGCACCACCTGATCCATCTCTCCGTGGAGGCCTCATCGAACCACCACTCCCTCCTGCATCCCCTGATCTCTCCCTCCTCAAAGGACCCATCACTCCCCCACTGCTCTGCACCCTCTGCGATTGCTCTGATCTCGTCTGCCGCATCTACGAATAACTAAGAGCTCACTGACTGACTGGCACTACCTGCTCATATAACCCCCGCCAGTACTCTATCTCCGTCTGAGCTCGCCGCATCTCCCTCATCACCTCCCCTGTAGGCCCCTATGCTCCTACTCCAATCTGCACTCTCTCCTGCAGCTCCGCCAATCTCTCCACTGCAGTATCTCTCTCCCGCAGCACCACCGTCAGCTCTGACTCTCGTGCAAATAGATGCACATCCCTAGCTGCCACCTCTGCCTCCAAATCCTCTATCTGTGTCTGCAAGCATACTATAATGTGGTCCCACAGATCTTCAGTGGCTCCCTCCCCGGTGTCCATAGCTGCCTCCCCTACACCTCCCTCTCCAGTAGTCCCCTCCCCTCTATCCATCAGGATCTCCCTCTCCATCCCCCTCCCACTCAGCTGTACTCCTCTCGGTATCAGTGGTCTCTGTGAGATCTGTAGAGGCAGTCCACCTCTCTCTCTCCACTGGCTCCGCATATCCAATCCCCCTCCACCTCCTCCTCCTCCACCTCCTCCATCTCCTCCTCCACCATCTCCTCCATCTCCTCCTCCTCCTCCTCCTCCATCTCCTCGACCTCCTGCCCTCCTTCGTCTCCGTCCCCTCTCATCCTCGAACTCTGGGATCGGCTCTGCAGGATCCAATATCCGTAGGATCGGGTGCGCCACTCGGTACTGCGTGTACTCATCTGTCACCCCTGCATCAACGACCCTCGGTCGTAGGTCCCATGGCCTCACCTGCAGTGTCTGAAACTCTGCCAGTGCCTGATCATAAGGTAGCACTGGACCCCATGCATACCTCTCTCGAATCACCCACGCATACTCTCCCGATCCACTAGGCAGTCCCTGCTGCCATCCAAACTATCTCATCACTCGCCCAGGCACCTGTCTCTCCACATGGTAGGAGGTCCTCCCAATGAGGAATCGGGTCATGAACACATAAGGTAGTGCCTCTGCGTCATCATCCCATGGCTCACACTCCAAGTATGGCCGCCATATCACTACATCCAGGTCATCCAATGCCCGTCGCCACCACTCTAACTTCCCCAAGTGGGGTTGACTCATCATGCCGCTGTACATAAACATGTATGGCTGATCCACCGCGCAGAATCTCAGACTCACCGATCGAGTCACTAGTAGGTGCTCCCAAGCCCAAATGTGTAGCAGCATCATGCCCATTGCTAAGGAACCTCTACCTCAATGCACTACCTCATGGAGCTCCTGATACATGTGCGCCAGTATGCACGGCCCCCATGCAAATTGGATCCCCTCGATCATCATCATCTCGATAACCTGTCCCCATCCCACCGCCAACCCATGTGACCGCCTATCTGGACACAACAATCCTCCCACGATTCCTGACAAAACTGCTAGAAGTGGCTCATACAGTGCCGCTATATCCTCCCACGCGATCGAGCCATCATCAATGAACACATCCTCATCAAAAATCTGCTGCACTACCATAGTCCCCCAGGATCTATCATATGTGACCAGCTCTCCTCGAATCGGAATCTATAGGATGCGCCACACATCCTCCAAGGTCACGGTCATCTCCCCCTGTGCCAAATGAAAGGTGCACGTCTCACTGTGCCACCGCTCTGCCAGTGCTGTGACCAATCCGTGATTCATACGAATCATAGGTATGTGCATCACCTCATAAAGTCCAGTCGCTGCAATACAATCAATCTTTGTTTGGGTCAATCGGTCCCGCAACCCCTGTGTCGCAGGATGGCACTCGCATAACTACAACACGTGCAGATCCTCCTGCACATGGACATTCATCAATCACTATCAGTTGTTTTGTTTTCAAACTTTCTTAAGTTTAAACCTAGACTATCAACAAATACTTTGATCAAGTATCTTCGGGTCTCAACAGGTAAGCAATCATGG
This sequence comes from Cryptomeria japonica, assembly GCF_030272615.1. NCBI lineage: Eukaryota > Viridiplantae > Streptophyta > Pinopsida > Cupressales > Cupressaceae > Cryptomeria > Cryptomeria japonica. The sequence goes on from NC_081413.1 coordinate 289,736,296, forward strand.
CCACCTAGACTTCAACGAGAATTTACCCTAACAAATGACCTAAGTCTCATCAGGCTGCTATGGTTCAAAACAACTCCCACTTCACTTCGCCATCTATCAATCATTGACATCGGAAGATTTTCTTCATCCAAACTGGGGCATCTATTTATCCTAAGACAAAAGCGCTATTTAACCAACAAAAGCGCTAGTTTTCAACAATAGCGCTACAACTATATCACAAGCGCTCAATCAGCTATACAATAGTGCTACAACTGCAAACGCGCTAAAACAACTTTACAATAGCGCTATTCTAACTCAATAGCGCTCAATTAACCCAACAATAGCGCTACTTAACCAATAGCACTAAAACTTGCATACAAATGCGCTAATTCATGGCAAAAGCGCTCAAACAAGGAGCCAATAGCGCCATTGCGGCACAATAGCACTAGTTTATGGAGCAAAAGCGCCAAAACAATAGTTCCAGCGCTCTTGCTCTGACTTGACTTGGACTCAGCTAAAATCCTATAAAAAATGCACAAAAATTAAGTTTTCAAATTTGCGTACCGCTGGTCCGTAGTCATCTGGGCGCTGGAACCATCGGACTCGCTTGAAACTATGCTCGGTGATCGGAATCAGCATCCTAGCTGCTATTCGCTCCTCCAAACGTCACTATCAAAGCTCTCGTTTTCAACTGGTCGCGGTCACAAATGATCCTGTTTTCACCCCTTTCACCCCATTTATACCCTTCATGGTCACCGTAACTTCCCTCCTGCTCATCGCTGTGGTGCTCATCGCCGTGGTCCCCGTGAACTTCCCAAGCCCCCCATTTATCCATGTTTCCCCCGTTTTCTTCTATTTTTCACCCGTATGGCAAACTTCTTCTCTTCTACCACCCTGCCAATTTTCGTTCTTTTTCAAGAGATCGCCCGATTTTTTGAAATTTTTCGGCCCATCTCTCGAGGGGGCATACCACCCATTAAATTTACATTTTATGGGGCATTTTCTTCACATCAGTTTTTCTTTCTTTGAAACGACGCGATAAACTGCACCATCTCAAAGAGGGGCAAATGTAGTCACACAAATCTGTCCATTTTAATTAAATGAATATTTCGTATTTATTTGATTAAAAATCCACTAGCCATCAATTAATTAAATTAATATTTAATTAATTCATCCCCAATCATTCTTCTATTAATTAAATAAATTATTCAATTTATTTTAATTAATTCATTAAATCAAATTTCAATCAATTAAATAAATAAAATCTATTTATTTAATAAAATCCCCTTTTCCTCTTTTAAATAAATTAAATAAAACATTTATTTAATCCATTATCTCCACCCCACTTGCATTTTCCTACAAATGCAACTTGCACACATTTATTGAAATAAATGAATTTATTTTTAATAAAATCCTATTTTCCCTCACCCACCAAATCCACTTGCAAAAATCTAATCCCCTTCTAGATTCTTCTAACCTCTTCCTAATTAGCCTAATCCATCCCCTAATTATTGTCACATTCCTAAGCAAAATGGAGTCACTTCTCAAAGACTCCAAAGTCTTTGAAAAGCATTTAATGTTTTGTGTGTTCAACAAATTAACCCCCAAAGTCTTCAAAGACCACTAAAGGCTCTTACATGACCATTTATGGCTCTTACATAACCATTTATGGTTATTTCAAACTTGTCCCCCCAAACATTTATTGTCTTGACCATATTTATCCATTTCACATTTGCACAAGAGTTTATCCATTGGATAAAAGCTTTATTCTTTGAATAAAGAGTTTATTCATTCAACCAACCTTGACTCTAAATCCCAAAGTTATGTCAGACATTTAATGCTTATTCCCTCCCCTCTCAACCTATCGCACATTGACACTTGTCATCTAGGGATTGGGTTGAAAGCCCTCACATGGATTTGAAATCATTCAATCCTGACCCTTGTTAAGATTGCTCAATCTCAACCATCCATTGCTCCATTTTTCCTATAAATAGAGCCCATTTCTTCATAATCCAGATCCTAAAAACTTGTATGCATTTAAGCTATAGGCATTTTAAGAGAGCATTTTAGCATAGACAATTTAATATCTTGTTATTTTGGTTAAAATATATCATTTTAGCATCAATAGCATAGCATTAGCTTCTCATTTCATATTTGAAGAATAATACTACAATCTCAATCCTCCATAAGCATCCATAGTGCAAAAAGTTGCTGAGAGCTACACTATTTTGGAACTTGGAAAGGAGAGGAACAAGGGAGAAAGGAACCAAAACCATGCTAAGAGGTATTTGGAGATGCCTCATTATCTTTGCTTCTTTAGTTAGATATATTAGCATGTTTTTAGTGTCTCTCTTGGTATGCCTTTTTAGATTAGTTTTTGATTGACTAACACTAATGGTTTCGTGTTTTATTGTGTTGTTGATCATTTACTAACCTTGTGCCATCTAGGAGGGTATCAGAAATTATAGACAATAGATATCAATAACATTATGGATGGAAAACACAAGAGAATGGAGGCTACCACCATTAATAAATGGAGGAATCATCTGTAGATCTGGGCGGTACTTCAAGCTACCAAGATCATTGATTTCATGAAGAGCATGCAAGAGAAATGACCCAAAATTATGAGAATCTTCAAGAAGGGCTAGAATAAAGGCACATTAACCATAGGAAACAGAAAGGTCAAGGTGACTGAAACTATGATTGCGGAGGCAACGGGTCTTCTGATGGACGGTATCAAGTTCTACAAGGATAGAAATATTTCAGACACTGTCATGAAGAAATTTCCAAAGGATGAGGAGGAGAAAGCTAGACTGGTGAAGAGAAGCCATACCTACTTCTTGCCAAAGGTAATTAAATTAATTTGGTGAAGGGTTTTTCTTTCTATAATGAAATCTATCACTCTCGATGGTAGATACACTAGGGTTACAACTACCATTTTGTCTTACTTAATCACTTTAGGTATAAAGATACAAAAATTATTCCATATTATCTTTTATGTGCCCTTAATGCTGGGATCAAGGATGCAATATCCAATCCCAATATCAGCCCAACAAAGCATGAAGGTTTGATGGTGATTCTGTATAATCACCTCAAGAACACTATCATCCAACTGAATATAGTTGAGGTCTCCAAGTTAGAAGAGGATCTTGATGACTCTAATGATGAAGAAGGTGAAGGCTTTGACACAGAGGTAGAGACAAAGGATGACCCCCAAATTGTTGGGTCGAGCAAAAAAAAATAGAAAAATAGACCATGGGAAACAGAACAAAGGGTTAGCCAAAAAGAAGCAGAGAGAGAAAGATGAGGATAGCTGGTATGAGGAGGATAATGAGACTGATAACAACATGGATACTGAAAGCAAGGAGGTCCAAACCCTCATGAACCAGAAGCAAAAAAGGAAGACTCCTAAAACTAAGGATGTGGGAACCAAGAATCGGTCACCTCTCACGACTGATTCTAAGGATAAGGGCCTAATGGGAGAGGATATAACCATGAAAGAAGCTCAGAGCTTTGATCCTAGGGAGGTGGGACTGGAAGTGAATCTTGAGATGATGGGTGACAAGACCTAGGAAGAGCATCACCTGGATATTGACATCTATATCAATAATGACATGGATAGCTTCAGACAGGTGTTCCTCTGGATGCAAAAGGAAATTACTAGCATAAAAACCAAGCAAGCCTAGGAAGCAGGAAAAATTGAGACTTTACAAGCTTTAGGCTCAGGTAAATTTAATTCCCTCCCTAATTATTTTAGGGAGCTTACCAAAGCTATTGGTAATGCATAGGAGATCATCAATGCTAATTGCAATAACATTTTTAGCCTGGAGAACAGAGTAAGGGCCACTGAAAAAAGGCTTGATGGAGTTGAGAACACGCTCAAAAAAATTGGTGAGTAAAGTCATAAGATTCTTAAGGCTTCCTCAGCTAGTATGAAGGCTCTTATTAGTAAGCTTGAGAACTACCATGGGGATAAGGCTTCGTTGGGCATTATTGAAGTTAAGGAAGATGCCCCAGAAGATAAGGAGATAGGGCTTGGGAGAAGAATGTAGGCAAGCACTAGAAAGATGCAAAGCAATAGCAAGGAAATTGAGGAAATCAAGCGAGTGGCTGATAATATGGAACAAATGGAGCTGGAAGCTGCTGAAATGCTTCAGAAATTAACCTAAACTTGTGCTCTTTCTATCGGTACTTTTGGTTTTTGGACTAGTTGTCTCTAGTTTGCTAGCATTCTGCTCGTCAGCTATCTTTTTCTTTGGTGTTTTCTTTTGTGTTTTGTTGCACTTTAATGTTAATCTTTTGATCTTTAGGCTATAATGGGTTTCAGGGGCCCATCAAAACCTTTTTTCCCATATTAAAAAAAAATTCAAATTCATTGTTAATCTCTTACTCACAAAAATTAATATTTATTAGAGTGATAAATGACTCAACATTTGATCATTGTCCATACATTATGAATATTACCCATTACAACTTGTAGCTAAAAATTTGTTTATAACTTTAAAATTATTAAGTTCAATAACTATGTATTCAACATTTAAAAGGTTGTAACAATGATCCTTCTACAGTAAATATATAAAGGATAAATATAAATAAAGAAAAGAAAGTAAAGCATGCCTATTTTACACATTATCAAAAAGAACACATAAGCTATAAGAATAAGATGTTTTTTATTGTGGGAAAAATAGGTTTTGAAGGGACCTTGAAACCCTTTACAAGAGATCCTTAAAAGATACGAGCATTAAGAAGCAAGAAAAGACATTCTGCAAAAAAACCAGCACAGTTTTGGACAAAAGCCAACATAAAATCCCAACAAAACCAACAACATCCAGCCAAAACAAAAAAAGGACAAATTACTTAATGTTTTCAAGGGCATTAGCCAATTTTCCGCTAATCCCTTGCATATCTTTGATATTATCCCTGAGAATTGGGATTTCCCTGGAAGAGGCCAATGCATCTTTTTTCATACTCACCCTAGTTCTTTTGGTCAAACCACCAGGAGCACTTTCCACATTCCCTAACTCAATAGCATCCTCATCAACATCTAGGTCCACAACAGGTTTGGAAGTGTTGGAGCCATCAAGGTACTTAGAAAATTCCTCCATATTTCTGGTCACAGAGGTAAGGATATCCAGAATCATAATCAAGAAGCTCTTCATGGCTGTCTTTCCTTCCTCTAGCTTACTAATCTGGGCTTCCAACTTCTCCACTTTTTCCTCCATAACCTTTTTCCATTGCTTTTGGTTACTTTCATCTTTCTTTCCCTGCTCTTCCTATTGCTTATCATTTTTTCTAGTTTATTGATTCTTTCATATACCCACTTATCAAAACCCATGCAAGCATCAGACTGGTTCTTGAGTTTATCCAGAATAATCCTATCTCCAGCTTTATCTTGTTCCCTGCTTGTTTCCTCCTTATCCTTGTTCTACTCAATTTCTATTTCCCTTTCCTCCTTATTAATCTGATTGAACTGCTCTTCCATAGGCTGGTTGTTAACATTACCAATACTCACGTTGTGGGTAGGGTTGTTCTGATCAAAAACATCCACTGCTCTTCTTTCCTCTTCCCCCACTTCCTCTTCTTTCCAGCTCACATCTCTATCAGACTCATCAGTCTCCATCTCACTTCTTTCTTTTCCCATGTCCTCAGAATCAACCTTCGTATCCTTTTGTTTATCCATCTCCTCTTGAATTTTCTCCACAGTGGTTTTTTAAACCTTTTTTCGCTATATCAACTCATCCTTACTGGGCCCACATTCCTAAATTTTCCTCTTTCCTTTTCTCAGTGACACCAATAACCTTTTGTTTTCTTGAATTGCCAAAATCTTGCAATGCTCATAAATGAGCAAAATAAGGCCATAATAAAGCACAAGAGAAGAGGGGTTCTTACTATGCTTGTTTAAAGACTGTGACAGAGACCTAAAAAGGTAATAGGGCGGAGAAATCCTCTTCCCATGTCTAAAGTGATTTAGAAGCACAAAATGGTAGGTGTGGACCCTAGTGAAATGACCCTCCATAGTAATATACTCCATAATTGCATTAATTTTTTTTATATTAGATGCATAATAATACCCCCTCAAAGCTTTTCCCAATTTCGATCTCTCCTTCTCTTTACATGGAAAGAGCTTCACTGCATTATTAGACTCTTTCAGGTCCCTAAAGAAATTAAGACGAGGATGGGGCATACCTTTGACCATAGAAATGAGGTCTGCTTCCAGCTTGAATAACACCATGAATTTTGAAGGAGCCATTTTTCCAACTTTCAGTAACTCTGGTAATCGCCAAGTTAACTCTTCTTTTATCATAGTCTACCAATTTTTCCATGAAATGCATCATGAAACCCTTCTCTAGCTCGGTCGATACCTTAGGCATCTCCCACCATCTGGAAATATTATCAGGTTCCTCTCTTCTAAGATAACCCCCCATTTTAGAATTCATTTTACAATTTCTCTACTTTTGCAACTTTAGAGCTTTCTTCCAAATGACACTTGGCTTTTTGAAAATACACACCCACAAAGGATGCAAAATTTTAATATTCTTGTTTAGAACTCTGCCCTTCTGACGATCTATCATTACCTTTCTAAAAATTTGATGATTAATCATTAATACTTCGATGATTAACGTGTGATCCTTCTTTCCCCATAAATCTTTCCTTTCTAATGAGTTCTTTAATATTAAAATCAATATTATCTTCCCCATTCCATATGCTTTGAACTTTGGAAATAATGCCAAGGTTAGCAAGGCCGTCCGCTATGATATTTTTTTCCTTGAAAGCATGCTCAATAATAATTGATTTAAAGCTATAAATAATTTCTCTGGCTTTAAAATAATATTTTCTATAGTCCACGAAGGCTCAACTTCTCCCTTAAGGTATTTAATAATGTTAAGATTTTCTCCCTCCAACCATAGATTATCATGATTGAGATTTTTAGCTATAATCAATGTATTCAGGGTAGCTAAGGCTTCATCATAATGACTAGTTTGGCTACCCAAAGGGCTAGCAACAGCTACAAGGTAACTTCCAACAAAATTCCTGACAATGCCCCCATAACCAACATTCCCAGGATTTCCCTTAGAGGCCCCATCAAAGTTGGCCTTGATCCATCCTTGGGAAGGAAAGCACCAGAAAAGACCATCCCTACCTTTATCCTTGCTATTTATACTATTGGAGAGGTTCCATATTTCATTAAAGTCTTCTTTAGCAGCTAAACTATTATCAATTCCATATAAGCATTCATAGATCCCTCTATAGATTTTATCCACCACCACTTCAGGGTTCGCACTTTTTTCCCTAAAATTCCCGTTGTTACACTCCTTCCAGGATGTTCCATGTGACAATAGGGAGAGTAAGTTTCTAAAGCTCAACATTCTTAGAATTGGAACTAGGGCAATACCATTGCTTCCAAAACTCTTCCAGAGAGTTCAGAAAAACCCAGCTCAACTTCCAATTACTAAAAATAATATTTCAAATTTCCTGACTGAAATTGCACTAGTAGAGGATATGGCAAGCAGACTCCTCCTCCTTGCAGCAAAGAGAACACCTGTTAGGAAAAACAAATCCACACTTCATTAATGGCCATATTATTTAATGGCTTCATGTTTTTCTTTGTAAGCACAAACCCCACATTCGTATTGTGCCAGAAGACTAGATCACCAAAACAGTTTTCGCAAATGAATAAAACTTTTTTCCGAACATCATGAGGAATAGTCCGGTGTGATGGTAGATTTTTTTCCTAATTTTAAATAGAATATCACTTACTTGAGGCAACACATAAGCGAAAGGAGAATACATTTTTGAAGCCTTTTCCCTATGGAAAGTTGTTATTTCGATGTCAACTACAAGCATAACATAAATTATATTGTTGTAACTATGGATCCCATTGAATGGAGATATCTTTCTCTTGTTCTTTGCATTTAGTTTATCTGACTTGTTGTAAGTTGAATAAACTTAGTTGCAAGATGAACATTATTAAATCCTATATTGCGTCAGCTACTAAATTTCTTACATTTTGCCTCCCATTCTCTAGAAAATTGTGTCAAAGAGTAGAGCACATTTAAAGTTGAATAAGAATATAACAACATTGTATTGGGGATTTCACCAGTAAGACCAATGTTGCTTCCACGAACAGGCCAACATTTGAACTATAAATATTTGGATCCACCAGCAGGTTTGGTTAGCTCTTTGATCGTGATTTTATTTTTCCCGTGTGTTTCTTGTCATCATTGAATTAAATATATTGGTATAGAGAGAAATTGAAATGAAGTTTGATAGAATTGCCCAGATTACTTGTAGAGAGATGATCTCTTGTATACTTCAACAAAGTCAACCCATGACAAGATTGTACTCTGTGGGAGGTAACATTGAGCATCCATGTTGCACGGTTTAGCCCCTATGTGGTTTTATTTAGACAAAAGATTAAATTATATGAAAAAAAATTTACATTCATATACAACATAGAGATTTTCAAATTTTCATAGTTATTAATAAAGTATGAAGAAAAAATAACTAAGGGGTTTCACAAAAAATCACCATCTCGTCTAAACAAAACAATCATAAAGTCGAGTAGGAATTGAAGGGCTTGCAACATGTTTTGGGAAATGAGAACTTAACCTTTCTTATGTTAAATAAATTGAACAAGGATCTTGTATTTATGAAAGGGTAGAGAACTCCAATCAGACATATTCCATTGTCAATATTTATAGAAGCTTCCACATCAGTTTCATATTAGAAGAGAACACAAAGACTCCTAGAATCAATTTATTACCTCTAAAAAAATGTTGACATATTTTGTATTTGTATAATTTTTTCTTGTATTTATAACTGTATAAATTACTATCGACATTACCCATTGCATCTCACTTAGTTGCAAGCACTAGTATTGCCTTTCTTTGAATAGAACCAAGTAGAAAATTTTATCTACTATTATTTAGATCAAATCAATAAATTGTATAAATTACTATCGGCATTACCCATTGCACCTCACCTAGGTGCAAGCGCTTGTATTGCCTTTCTTTGAATAGACCCAAGTAGCAAAATTTATCTACTATTATTTAGATGAAAAATTGATTTGATCCATTTCAATTAAACTAGATCAATACACAATATTATTTAAATTAAAACTATTTAAATAATGCATTTTCCTTCAACTAGCCTCAATCTGTCTTTCTAGATCTAGCCATTAGTCGGGCCCCTAGGGGGTTGGGATAAAAAAGTTTCATTTTCGGGCAACTGAATTTCTAAGAATGCTTCAGAGTATTGACTGGATATGTTCTAGACTCGAGAAATTGAATAAGAAACCATTAAATTTGACATTTTGCAACTTTGAAATTTGGTGAAAACAACCTGAGTAGCCCCTGAAACTGGCTTCAAAAATTGACCAAAACACCTTGACAAGGCCTGCAAGCTCGCACACTAGTAAAACATTACACAGGGAATTCAAGAAATCAAATGGATTTTCAAAATGATATCCGAGGCAAAATATATTAACGTATGAAGTTGCCTACTTAGGCATGTCTGAAACTGCCCCTATCAAATCAACTTGAAACCCATCTAAAACCTGAATTGAAAAAATATCAAACCTTCATCTCAGGAGTTGCCACTTGGTGAGTTGATACATTTGGATACCCTAAATAGGTGTGTGTGAGGGATTTGCCTTATTCAATTACATAAGTGCAAAATTTTAACTTCCCAACTTGCCTTCTCTGAAAACTCTGAAAGTGCAGAGTATGAAACCTTGAAAAAGTTCATTCAAAATAAGATTTGAATAGATATCAGATGATGAGTTGGGGGGCTGGAAACTAGGAAAGTGGTAGATAATTATGGAGGGAATCATGGGGTACACTTTCTTTGATGTGCAAGTCAATATGGTGTGAAATAAAAATTTGGATGCGTGGCTACAAACTGTAGATTGACACAGTTCACTTGCAAAACTGAACTTTTTGCAAACGAAATCAACTTGGAAAACTTGACAAATGGACTCATGGGGCTATGCCAATTGGCATGTGGCTTCTAAAAATTATACAGAATCATAGAAAACTATCAGTTAGGTTTGATGATCAAGTGTTGCAAAGATGCAATGCCTCAAAGAGGGCTTACTCAAAAAGGTAAAACTATTGCAAATTAACAACCTATCTCTGGACCCCCAAACAAGGGCATCAAATACACATCAATACTAATCCAAATAGGTTGCAAATGGGTTCATAAAATATATGATAGGTTCTCAATACTTCCCAATAGGACTTTGCATTTAAATCTATAGGTGCTAAAATATGAGCTCTCGAAGTGGGCTACTTGAGCTTATTTAGTAGGGTACATTTTGAGTGCAAAAATCAAAATTTGAAACCTGGGCCTTCAAAATTTGACAATTTTTTTGAAGTCCCAACACGCCTTAGCCTCTAAGTTGTGCACCAATTTTCAAGGGTGGATTCTAGATAGTCTTAGGTTCTAGAATTTATGGCAATAATTCATACTCAGAATACCAAGGAGTTCTAATGCCCTAGCGCTACTAGATCAACATCATATTTAAAAAATAAAATAAAAAAATGCCTGGTAAACTTTTTAACGTGACTATCGATGCTGGCATGACACACCCTCCATCTCCACATGAAATGCTTTTGACCCAGAGCTATGAACTGGTGAGGCCACAATAGAGGGACCTCATCCCCACACTTCACTTGTTCAAAGTCGCGAGCACAACGGCCCAATGAAGACACAAGGCCTACGAGCACAATGACCCAACAGGGGTTTGAACCTTGTTGGCTGCTTCACCAACAAAGTGTTTTAACTATGATGCTACATGTCTGAAGACAAATCAACATCATATTTTAGTCACAGGTGCACAGTCAGATTTTTTGCTCAGTTTTATGTCTTTTATAACATTTTAATTATCTGTCAGTCGTTTACAACAACTTAAGTGTTCACTTTCTTCATACCTTAGATATAGTTTGCATCATTTCAACATATCTCAATAGTTCATTCACTTTTCATAGGAATGAAGAAGGAAAAACCCTAGAAGTGTCATTTGACTCTCTTTTACAAGAGTTAGTCAAATATGATCACTCCTTTAGGTGATTTTGTATTCCAATGTTGGTATGACAGTGGATCTTGGTCATATATCCTACCTGATTTCATTTTCATACTATAAATTTTGGTGAGCCTGACTCCTCTCACATTTGCATGACTTTTGATTTTTAGATTCTAAACCTAGTTTTTATTTGTTATTGGATGCATTCATTCACCATGTGTTCACTTTCATTAACTACATTGGTTAGTTCATGTGCTTACAAATAGTTAATCACATACTTGCTTCATTTCTTAGACATTCAATTTTTTTTTGTTTCTTTCATTGCATGATTGAAAAAAGGACATTTTCAAATCTTTTTATGTTGCCAAAAAGTTTTTTCAAGGCACTACCTTGAACCCCATTCCATGTTGCCAATTTTAGGATGAAATGTCGGCCTTCAATAGACTTGTTTTTGCGTTATGATAGTTTCTTAAACCTTTTTATAACCCTTCACCCCTCTCCTAAATATCCTACCAAGGATATTTTGAGGCAATAGGATGATTTCAATAACACCTTTATTAATGATCTCCCTTCTAAATATTAAGTATTAATAAATAATGCTTGTTTCTCTCACGAAATTGGCCCTATCCTTGAGGACATACTAGTTCAAGAAGAGATTGCTAATATTTCTTTCAAAGATCTACCTCTCAAGGATGAAGATTTGAAGAGTGATGTTGAACCTTCTTCCAAAGTGTACCTCCCCCATGCAGATCATTTGGTGCTAGAGGATGATATGGTGGCTATATTTCCTAGTGATATTGTAGCTTCTTTCTATTTCAATAACCTTCCTTCTAGGGATGAAGCATTAATGACTAGTGCTAGTCCCTCTTCCAAAATTGGTCCTACCTATGATGATATTTTGGTGCAAGAGGAGACCATGAACACTTCTTTCAATAATCCCCCTCATAGAAATGATTTTGATATTTCTCCTAAAATGTTACTTCCCCTCTATGAGGATTTTCCTTTCATTCAATTTAAAGATAGTCTTTTTCATGAAGAAGTGTTTAAGGTTGATGATCCTCTTTATGAATCACTTGATTATTTCAGCTCTAGTAGACCTTCCTCAAATATTCCTGAACCATCTTTGATCAATATAATACGTGTGAATGGTTATGAAACTCCTAACAAGCCTATGATTACTGTTAAGGGTGGTTGTACTCCTCAAACCTCTCAACCTGTTAATAAACCAGTCATTGTAGTTAAAGGTGGTTATAATAATGATATCTTTTACACTCCCAACAAACTAGTCATTACTATGAAAGGAGGATATGCCACTTAAAGTCCTTATGAATATGCCAAAAAATCACTCAAGAAAGTTACAATGCAGTTGCTCACACATATAACATAAGAAATAATAGGCAAGCTAATCTCTTTCCAATTATCCCAAATTCTCTTCCTATTTTTCAACCAATGCTTCCTCCAACACCTCATCTTTCTCAACATCTTGGAAAGGAATATGATCTTAGTGAACAAATTCAAGCTAATCCTTCCAAGCTATCTATCTGGGAGTTCATTTAAACTTCATCTACACATCATAGAATGTTACAAGATTATTTAAAGAACTTAGATGTCCCAACTGTAGTGACACCTAATAATATGTCTTCTTTGTTTAATTCTATGAAGACACCTACAACTCAAATTGTGTTCTCTCAAGATGAGTTATCTCCCAATGAGATTCAAAATCAATATGATTCTCTTATGATAGTTTTTCTTATTAATGGTAATTCTATAAGACAAACCTTAGTGGACAAAAAATATGGCCTTAATGTTTGTAGCATTGATTTGTTGAATAAGATTAATGTGGACACTTCTCTTATTCAACCTGAATCTCTTTCTATTCATGGCTTTGACAATGTTTCTAGAGAACTTTAACCATACCGATTAATGTAGTACTCTTTATTTTACCTACACCTATCCAAGTCACATGTGATAGTCTTAGTTATGATCTTCTCTTAGGATGACCTTGGATTCATGATGAAGAGGGGAAAAAGACCTGTGAGGTGGATTAGTTAATAAGCATGCAAGTCAAACATATAATCATATGAGATCAAAGACATAATTTGAAATGCTTAAAACAAGAATAAGAATGCATATACCTCACAAACCTTATACCTTCTCCTTCGGATGGAGCTTGATGAAGTGAAGGCACCCTTGGATGATGCTCCACTTGATGTGCTCCTCTTTCTCGCTTTATGTGGATGGCTCTCCAATATTGTGCACAAATGAGATGGATCTTGGAGGATGATGGAAATGAGATGATTAAGTGTGGATGTAGGATGATTTTGACATAATAAGGATGCTAAAATGATTTTCCTAGGCTCAAAAGGTCAGTATAAGATTACTGAACTTGGAGATGAAAAATGAAGGGATGGAATCCTCAATTTATAAGAGGAGGAGAGGAAGAATGGATAGTTGAGATGGATTAAAGATGAAGGGTTAGAATTGCTTGTGAGCTCACACAAGGTCCAATAGAGGGTGTGGAGACTAAGAGATATGTCTTAAAGGCATTTCTTGTCTCCACACTCCTCAAGGTACATTGGGAAGAATTCCTAAGGTACCTTGAGAAGAGCAAAGTGCATTGGGAAGACTTCCCAATATGCCTTAGGAGGAGCAAGGGATGTGACATTCCTTGAAGAATGGGGAGGAGGAATTTAAAATTATATAGAAAGGGATAATCATGAGGATTGGAGGAATAAGAAGGAATTAAAAATTCCTTGGGAGAGGAGATGCCTAGAGGATTGTGAGATTTTGAAAATCTCACATTCACCTAGGAAAAGAGCATTAAAAGCTAGTGGTTGGATGGAAGGGACAAGGAGTTGACTTTGTGGCTAATCATGATGATTAGCCATTAGCAACTCATTAGGAGGGGGATTAGAGGAAATGTTAGGTGGGAGTAGGATATGTAGGAGGATTTGACTAGGAGAGAGAATGAGTGGAGGGAATTAAAAATTAGAAGAATATGGTTAAGTGAGTTTAGGGAGTTTCTAGAAGACTTTATTAGGTTAATGATGAATTAAGAAGATGGTTTGTAGGAATCATGTGGGTTAACTAATTAATTGAAATTAATTAGCCAAGAGGAAGATTTGTGAGGATGTAATCTTTTAGAAGAATAAAGAAAGGGATTGATTTATTAAATAAATCAGTCACATACTATAGTGACAATATCAATTATATTTAATTAATATTGAGGAGAATTTGAATTAACATAATTAATTAATTAATTATGTGAGGAATTAAAAATAATTAAAAATAATTATTTTCAAGTGTCTACATTTTGCCCCTCTTTGAATCGAGGTGTGATGACGCATTGATTCAAAGAATAATCTTGTTTGATTCGATTGATAAGGTCTAGATTCAGTCCGATTTTAGGAAGGAGTCATCCTGTATAAGACATGATTAGAGCGTCTGGTTTTAGGAAGGATACATCCTGTATAAGACATGGTCAAATCACAATGTCTGGTTTCAGGAAGGATTCATCCTGTATAAGACATGATCAAATCACAACATCTGATTTCAGGAAGGATACATCCTGTATAAGACACGATCAGATCACAACATCTGGTTTCAGGAAGGATTCATCCTGTATAAGACTTGATCAGATCACAATGTCTAGTTTTAGGAAGGATTCATCCTGTATAAGACATGATCAGATCACAACGTCTGGTTTCAAGAAGGATTCATCCTGTATAAGACATGATCAGATCACAACGTCTG